>NW_026899190.1:0-76653 GCF_033153095.1 Gastrolobium bilobum
GGTGGAGAGTGAGCAGGTGGTGGGGACGGAATGTCAGAGAATGTAGAGGCTGAGCTGCTTGGGGACGTCTCTTGGCAGCTAGTTTGGGTGCTGACATTCTGCCTGCCTTCAGCCTTTTTGCTAAAGGCTCATTACATTACCTTCACTCTCCTCCTCCTTGTCAGAGAGGGTGATAGGTTTTGCAGAGGATGCTCCCTCTAGCTTGTTGCTGTTGAGGACCCTCTTTAGTCTCTGACTTGAACGTTCCCTCTTTCTTGGGGGAGCTTTGGCAGGAGATTTCTTCTTTCTCTATTTGCCATCAGTAGCAACAGGGGCATCCTTCTTTACCTTGGTGGGAGGAGGGACAGTTCTCCTTGCTGGAACGTGGGCAGAAGGGGAAGATTTTGAAGGAGTAGTCTTGGTGGCCTTCTTCTGTGAGACCATAGGGGTTTCCTCTTCATCATCACTGGTGGGGAGCGTCTGAGATTGGCAGGAATAGGTTGGGTGGTGTCAATGTAGGTGCTTTTAAGACCGTTCCAGGTCTTAGCATCAATGATAGATGCCGCCCGTTTGATGTCATCTGGGTGTTCCTCTACACCAGCTTTCAAACAGAGCTTGGTGATGAGGCAGGGGAGGCAGACTGTGGTCTTCCTCATGTCCCTCTTCAGGCTGTTATAGATAAGGGTTACTGCATCAAAAGGGATGTGCTTAATAATGCAGTAAATTTGGACCTGTAATGCCCAACTAGCAGAGGCTTCATGAGTGGTGGGAGTGATGTTGGAATTTGCAAATAGTGCCCAAAACCTGGCTATGTCCTTCATGCTCCAGAGGGACCCTTTGTAGTAGTTGGGTTTGTCGAGGGCTACTGTTTGTTTCAGGTCCTTTTGGAAGGAGAATACCTCCCTACTGTCCAAGTACTCCTGGTACGGATAGTTGGTGACGGTGGGGAGATAGAGCACTTCCTGGACATCAGTGGGGGAAAATGATACTTGTTTTCCCCTCACTGTGACCACATCAGGGGCATTTTCTTCGGGCAGCCTCCTTGTCTGGTACAGGAATTCTCCCACTAGGGAGACATTCACTTCACGGTCATCAGTGGCAAAACGCAACCACTGAAGCTTGATTAAGGACTGCTTCACAAATGAGGGCAGAACCAATTTGTCCTGCTGCAAGGAGATGTTCCTTTCTGGGTATAGATGAATGATGGGTTCAGTGAGTTCTGGTTCTTCGCCACGGTTGGCCACAAGAGTCACCTTGATCAAAAGCTTAGTCATTTTTAGCAGAAAGGAGGTTAGGGCACAATGCAGATGGAGAAAAGGTTCTGAGTTGAATGGAAATAGTAAAACTCAAAGGAAGCAGTGGCTGAGTTTAAGTAGACAATGGAGGAGTGAACGAAGAGTTTTTGGGACGTGGAGGTTAAGGAGAGGAGGTTGAAGAGGTAGTGGAATGGGGACGTTACAGAACGAGTGGTCAGCAGTTGGTGACCAGTTAGTGATGGGATGAGTGTGAGAAGATGGAACGGTTTAGGTCAGGACGTGAGAGAGAGGGAAAAAGAAAGGGTGCAGTTGTCTTAATGGTTAAGGAGACTGTTGCTTTTTCTGCGCGCGTTTTCAAGATTTGCAATGAATGCAAACTTGATATGTCTGCGTACCTTTTTAAGTGACTCAGCAGGGACAGGTGTCCCAGTCATTCTTATCTCCTAACCCAGGGAACGTTCCCTTTGTCTTTTCCTAACTAATAAATGAACAGCTAAATAAAAAGAAAGAAAGAAAAGGAAACATACAGAAGTGTAAGTCTAATCTATCTAAGGGAAAGAGGACGGACTAACCTATTACTTACTACCTATTATTTAAGATAATAACTTTGCAAAAATATATATATAATAAAAAAAATTATATATATATATATATATGTATATATATATTTTTGGGCCTGTGTGGTCAGGGACAACCCCAAAACTACGTTCCTGGAACGGAACGTATCTTATTTGGACTTTTTGGAGTGGAACATCAGTCGTTCCCTCCTTTTTGGGAGCTATGTGGTTAAGAGTAACCACCCCAAAACTTTGCTCTTTGTCAGAGAGCAAATGTATCCACTGAGTTGCCTCCCAGTCAGCGCTTAGTTTAATGTCTTTAGCTAGACATGGTACTTACCTCTTAAGTGGACTCAGAAGTAGTTGAGGGAACCTCAGTGTCCCCTGGTAGTGATCCTGGTGTCCTGGTTTGGAGATTGGCAGTAATCTGTCCCAGATGAGATTCAATGTTCCTGACCACTACATCATTCCAGGTGACATATTCCTTGACATAATTTTCCAGGGTGTTAATGCGTTGGTCATCTCTGTGGAACGGAACGTAGTTGTTTCTCTTTTGTTCAAACGTTCCACTGCTGTTGCCTTGCTGATACTGCTGCTGGGTGTTTAATGGTCTTTGGTTCATGGGTGGCCTCCATTGGGTGTTGTGGTTCTGATCCTTAACGATAGTTCCTCCAGGATTTGAATTTGTATTGCGTCCTGCTTGTTGACTGTCTCTGGTGAAGTTCCTGTTGCCAAAATTTTCTGCATAACACACCAATGCAGTGGATGGGCAGTCTGTTAAGTCATGAAGGTCACCACAGGCTGAGCATGGTTCAGTTTCAGCTGCTGTGAGTTGCAAGACTTCCATCCTTGGTGCTGCTTGGTCAGCTTTCAGGTTCTTCACTTCATTCATGAGTGATGCCAGCTGGGCTTCCATGGCAGTTTGTTTATCTAGTTCTAGCATGCCTGGCTTCCTTACTGGGCTCACTCTGTCTATTGGCCATTGGAGACATCTTTCAGCAGTTCCTTCTATGATTTCGTACGTTGATTCAAGTGTTCCTGTAATGAAATATCCTCCTGCAGCAAAATCTAAGTGAGATTGAGAAGTATGGTCAAGTCCCTTATAGAAAGATTGTAACACTCCCTAACTCTCTACCCCATGGTTTGGACATTTTCTGATGATGTCCTTGTATCTCTCCCATGCTTCATAGAGGTTTTCTCTATAAAACATTCTAAAGTTAGAGATTTCTGCTCTAACATCATCTTGTCGGGACATTGGGAGAAACCTCTCTATGAACTTGTTAGAGAGCTCCTCCCATGTGTGGATTGATCCAGGGGTGAGAGTTTTCATCCTTGTTTTTGCCTTTAATCCTAAAGAGTGAGGGAACAACCTCATTCTCATGCTCTCCTCTGTCACACCCTCAGCTTTAAAATTATCACAGATATCTTGAAATGTTGTGAGGTGTGTGTAAGGATCTTATGCAGGGAGTCCATTGAAGACCCATGTTTCCCTAATCATGTGAAACATGATAGGTTTCAGTTCAAAGTTGGGTGCTACAGGAGGGAGGATTACTCCCCTGTCTGGTCTGTTCCTGAAAGGAGCAACCAAAGTTCTGAAGTTTTGGTCAGGAGGAACTTCTTCATTATTATTATTGTGATCAGCCATGTTTTCAAGAATTTCTTCCCTGAGGATTCTTCTCCTCCTATGAAAGTGTACATTCTGGTTCAGGATCAAAGAGAAACTCAGGTACTTCAATGGAGAGGTCAGAGTTTGTTTCAAACTCTTCACTCATAAACTATAAACACAAGTTATATATGCACAACATTATTAGTGACATAAAGAAAAATATAAAGGTAAGGTCAGATATACAGAATATGTACTAAAAACAGTAAATAAGAACAAAATTTAGTGTTTCTATCCCCGGCAACGGCGCCAAAAACTTGTTGGGTGGTTTGCTGATGGTGGAAAATTATAAGTTCTGATAGGGGACGTTCCTCTGTTCTTGCAGAACACAGATTCGTTCCCTTAGTTCCAACCCAAGTGCGCAAGTGCACGCATCAAGTAATAAAGGGAGTATTAATGCCCAAATTATCGTTCCCACGAGGATAGAATCCTAATTATTGTCTTACATTGTTTTATAAAGAATGAAAATGAGAAGAAAAGTTAGTAAATGAACTGTCTAGTCAAACGTTCCCTACTGTATTGACAACGTTCCTCAGGAACAGTAGGTTCAATCTACTGGCAAACAATTACTCGTTGCGTTATGAAGTAATCCTTCCTGTTTAGAAGAAGGTGAGATAATAATCATTGTAGTTGATAGTTATAATTATATAAAGTAAAAAAAACTACTAAAGCAGAAATAACTATAATCAAGAGACAACAGGGTGATGTTTTATAACAGTTAAACAGAAGTAACGGATTCACTGATTCACTCTTAAATAGCTGTTTTCTCTGCTCAAGACTTAGCACTTCTTGGCTTTGTCCCAGTTTCTTGTCTGCCAACTCTGATTCCTCAGCTCATGGACTAGATGGCTCACAAGTTTCCACCCTTGACTCCAACAGGTACTTAGTACAGAACCTTAAAATGGACGAGTTGGCCCCTTATTCCTAAGGTGACCAGTAGTGTTTTTGCCATAACACTACCTTCCCCCAATGGCTAAGCTGTCTGAAATCCCTTCCTTATGGAAGTTCCTTTCTCAGTATGTGCCCAATTTCCATTGGTACACAATGAATATAGCTCACTTAGCCAAATAAATACAAAAAGCTTCAGTCAAGAGTTTTGAAAACAGTTCTTTAAGAGTTTCACAGATTACCCGTTCCACAGATAGTTCAGCTCATGGCTGATATTTTAAACATAATTATTCCCAACTGAAGTCCCATATACCCGAGATTCAGTTAAGAGATAACGAATGGAACGAATAGAAAAACACTTATATTAATTTAAAAGTCAGTTTACAGAAGAAACAGAAAATGGAGAAAAATAGGTTATTGCTCATAGGAGTCTTAATGGTTGATACAGAGAAGAGAAGAGGGGTTATCACTTAACTATAGTTACAACTTAAAATAAATCTAAGCTACTAACTACTACTACTACTAGGTGATCTCTTCCTTTCGGACTTCAAACCCTCCAGGATTCGATGATGTTTTTGTGTGTGGGTCGTCCTATTTATAGATGGAAGAGGAGTGACAGTCTTGTAAATCCTTTAGAGCAAGTTGCTTGAATGAGGGGACGGGATGGTGGCAGCAGAGTGTGGAGACTGCGCAGATTGCTGGATGGAACAGGTTTTGGTGATGATTAGTCGTTGTTTGCAGTCTGCCCCATGCCTTGCTTTCTTTTTCAGCCAATGAGAACTCTTGATTCTCTTCTCTTCACGTTTCCAGCGGCTCAGTTGGTGCAACACCTTGCTTTTAGAAGACTTTAACTCCACGTTACCTGCAAAGTGTACAGAGGCATTAAATGAGTGGAGCAGGTGCATTAAATGCGTCTCAGTCCATTCCCCTTTTAATATATTTTAAAGGAATACGTTACCATACGTTCCCCACTGTGTTTTTGTCACAAATGTGTAAAACAAGTGATTTTCATGGTGACGTTGCTCATCAGATGAGGGAACGTGTGGTATTTTGCCATCAAAATGGGCTTAGATGGGAACAAAATTATGTCCCATCAGTGCCCGAGAGTATCATTAGTGATAGGGACCTGAAGTTCACATCTCGGTTCTGGGAGGCGGTACAGGGAGATTTTGGTACTCGATTGAGATTGAAAACAACCTACCACCCTCGGACTGATTGACAGACTGAGAGAACCAGCCAGACATTGGAGGACATGTTGAGGGCTTGCACTTTAGAGCAGGGCTCATTGTTGCGACACGGCAAGTGCACCGGTCGTAAAGTAATAAAGTTTACCGGAGTACGAGATCGTTCCCACGAGGATCAGAATCTTCAAGCACTAGTTCGCTAATCGCGTTTTAGTTGGACAATCAAAAGTTGGGTTTGAGAGAATGGTTGTTCAAAGAACTTAAAATTAGAACAAGTAAAAGCATGCAATCAAGAAATTTCAGAATTTAAAGAATGAATGAAGATGATGTTTGATTAAGAATTTAAAACAAGCGTAGTTATGGTTTCGACTTCCCCCAATATCCTCAATGCGTTATGAATTAAACTATCAAGAACCTTTTCTTAATATATTGCCAATCAATTCTATCTAAGTTAATTAGGGCTTAATTCCTTGTTACCTGATGGGAAGTAAATTCGTTCCCATCTAAGCCCATTTTGATGGAAAAATACCATACGTTCCCTCATCTGATGAGCAACTTCAGCATGAAAATCACTTGTTTTACACATTTGTGACAAAAAGATAGTGGGGGAACGGATGGTAACGTATTCCTTTAAAATATATTAAAAGGGGAACGGACTGAGACGTATTTAATGCACCTGCTCCATTCATTTAATGCTTTTGTACACTTTGCAGGTAACGTAGAGTTAAAGACTTCTAAAAAGCAAGGCGGTGCACCAACTGAGCAGCTGGAAACGTGAAGAGCAGAGAATCAAGAGTTCTCATTGGCTGAAAACAGAAGCAAAGCATGGGAAGGTCTGCAAACAACGGACTAATCATCACCAAATCCTGTTCCATTCAGCAATTCACGCAAGCTTCACACTCTGCTGCCACAGTCCCGTCCCCTCATTCAAGCAACTAGCTCCAAAGGAATTACAGTCTTGCCACTCCTCTTCCAGCTATAAATAGGACCACCCTCACACAAAAACATCATCGAATCCTGGAGGGTTTGCAGTCCGAAAGGAAGAGATCACTTAGTAGTAGTTAGTAACTTAGTTTAATTTTAAGTTGTAACTGTAGTTAAGTGACAACCCCTCTTCTCTTCTCTGTAAACAACCATCAAGACTCCTCACGAGCAAATACCCATCTTTCTCCATTTTCTGTTTCTTTTTGTAAACTGTCTTTTAAATTAATATAAGTGTTTTTCTCTTCGTTCCAATCGTTATCTCTTGACTGAATCTCGGGTCTATGTGATCTCAGTTGAGAATAATTATGTTTAAACTATCAGCCATGAGCTGAACTATCTGTGGAACGGGTAAACTGTGAAACTCTTAAAGAACTGTTTTCAAAACTCTTGACCGAAGCTTTTTGTATTTCTTTGGCTAAGTAAGCTATATTCATTGTGCGCCAATGGAAATTGGGTACATACTGAGAAAGGAACTTCCATAAGGAAGGGATTTCAGACAGCTTAGCCATTGGGGGAAGGTAGATGTCATGGCAAAAACGCTACTGGTCACCTTAGGAATAAGGGGCCAACTCGTCCATTTTAAGGTTCTGAACTAAGTACCTGTTGGAGTCAAGGGAGCCATAGGAATATGGAAACTTGTGAGCCATCTAGACCATGAGCTGAGGAATCAGAGTTGGCAGGCAAAGAAACTGGGACAAAGCCAAAAGGTGCTAAGTCTTGAGCAGAGAAAACAACCCCTTTAAGAGTGAAGCAGTGAATCCGTTCCTTCTGTTAAACTGTTTTAACCACCACCCTGTTGTCTCTTGATTATAGTTATTTCTGTTTTAGTAGTTTTTATTTTATTTTATTTAGTACTTATAAAAACTCCAATGATTATTATCTCACCTTCTTCTAAACAGGAAGGATCACATACATAACGCAGCGAGCAACTGTTTGCCATCAGATTGAACCTACTGTTCCTGAGGAACGTTGTCAAGACAGTAGGGAACGTTTGACCAGACAGTTCATTTACTAACTTTTCTTCTCATTTTCATTCTTTATAAACAGTGATAAAACAATAATTAGCACTCTATCCTCGTGGGAACGATAATTTGGGCATTAATACTCCCTTTATTACTTGATGCGTGCACTTGCGCACTTGGGTTGGAACTAAGGGACGAATCTGTGTTCTGCAAGAACAGAGGAACGTCCCCTATCAGAACTTATATTTTTCCACCATCAGCAAACCACCCAACAAGTTTTTGGCGCCGTTGCCGGGGATAGAAACACTAACTGTTGTTCTTATCATTGTTTTCTAACACATATACTGTATATCTGACTTTACTTTTATATTTTTTTCTCTTTATCACTGAATCTGTTGTGCATATATATACCCTGTGCTATTGGTTTATGAGTGAAGAGTTTGAAACAGACTCTGACCACTCCATTGAAGTACCTGAGTTTCTCTTTGATCCTGAGCCAGAACGTACACTCCATAGGAGAAGAAGGAACCTCAGGGAAGAATTTCCTGAAAACATGGCTGATCACAATAATAACAATGAAGAGGTTCCCCCTGAACAGAACTTCAGAACTTTGGCTGCTCCTTTCAGGAACAGACCAGATAGGGGAGTAATCCTTCCCCCTGTAGCACCAAATTTTGAACTAAAACCTATCATGTTCCACATGATTAGGGAAGCAGGGGTCTTCAATGGACTCCCTGCAGAAGATCCTTACACACACCTCACAACATTCCAAGATATTTGTGATAATTTTAAAGCTGAGGGTGTAACAGAGGAGAGCATGAGAATGAGGTTGTTCCCTCACTCCTTGGGCTTAAAAGCTAAAACATGGATGAAAACTCTCACCCCTGGATCAATCCACACAAAGGAAGAACTCTCTAACAAGTTCATAGAGAGGTTTCTCCCAATGTCTCGACAAGCTGATGTTAGAGCTGAAATCTCTAACTTCAGAATGTTTTATGGAGAAAATCTCTATGAAGCATGGGAGAGATACAAGGACATCATAAGAAAATGTCCAAACCATGGGGTAGAGAGAATTGGGGAGTGTTACAATCTTTCTATAAGGGACTTGACCATACTTCTCAATCTCACTTAGATTTTGCTGCAGGAGGATATTTCTTTACAGGAACACTTGAATCAAGGTACAAAATCATAGAAGGGACTGCTGAAAGATGTCTCCAATGGCCAATAGACAGAGTGAGCCTAGTGAGGAAGCCAGGCATGCTAGAACTGGATAAACAAACAGCCATGGAAGCCCAGCTGGCATCACTCATGAATGAAGTGAAGAACCTGAGAGCTGACCAAGTAGCACCAAGGATGGAAGTCTTACAACTCACAGCAACTGAAACAGAACCATGCTCAGCCTGTGGTGACCTTCATGACTCAACATACTGCCCATCCATTGCATTGGTGTGTTATGCAAAATTTTTTGGCAATAGGAACTTCACCAGAGACAATCAACAAGCAAGACGAAATACAAATTCAAGCCCTGGAGGAACTATCATTAAGGATCAGAACCACAACACCCAATGAAGGCCACCCATTAACCAGAAACCATTCAACAACAATCAGCAGCAGTATCAGCAAGGTAGAAGCAGTGGAACGTTTGAACAAAGAAGAAACAACTACGTTCCGTTCCACAGAGATGACCAACACATCAACACCCTGGAAAATTATGTCAAGGAACATATCACCAGGAATGATGCAGTGGTCATGAAGATTGAGTCCCATATGGGGCAGATTGCTGCCAACCTTCAAACCAGAACACCAGGATCACTACCAGAGGACACTGAGGTCCCCTCAACCATTTCTGAAATCCCTTGAGAGGTAAGTACCATGTCTAGCTAAAGACATTAAACTAAGCGCTGACTGGGAGGCAACCCAGTAGATACATTTTCTCTCTGACAAAGAGCAAAGTTTTGGGGTGGTTATCCATAACCACATAGCTCCCAAAAAGAGGGAACATCTGATGTTCCTCTCCAAAAAGTCCAAATAAAGTACGTTCCGTTCCAGGAACGTAGTTTTGGGGTGGTCCCTGACCACACAATTCCAATATATATATATATATATATATATATATATATATATATATATATAATTATATGTTTTGTTATATGTTCATTTAGATTTAGTAAATAATAGGTGATAGGTTAGTACGTTCCCTTTTTCCTTATTTCGTAGTCACTGTTGCATGTTTACTTGTTATTTATTTCAGATTAATTATTTATTTATTAGTTAGGAAAAGACAAAGGGAACGTTCCCTGGGTTAGGTGGCAAGAGTGACTAGGACACCTGTCCCTGCTGAGTCACTTAGAAAGATACGGAACCATATCTATTTGTATTCATTGCAAATCTTGAAAACGCGCGCAGAAAAAGCAACTATCTTCTCAACCATTAAGAAGATTGCACCCTTTCATTTCCCTCTCTCCCACGTCCTGACCTAAACCGTTCCATCTTCTCACACTCATCCCATTAGTTACTGGTCAGTAACTGCTGACCAATCGTTCTGTAACGTCCCCATTCCACTACCTCTTCAATCTCCCATCTTCAACCGCCACGTCCCAAAAACCTTTCATTTTCTCCCCCACTGTCTATTTAAACTCGATCTCTGATTTCTTCAAGTTCTACTACTTCCATTCAACTCAGAACCCTTTTATCCCTCCTGCATTTGTGCCCTAACTCCCTTTCTGAACAAAATGACTAAGCTTTCATTTGAAGTGACCCCTGTAGTCCACTAAGGCGAAGAGCCAGAGCTCACTGAATCCACCATCATTCTGTACCCAGAAAGGAACATTTCTTTGCATTAGGACAAAGTGGTTCTGCCTCCATTTGTGAAGGAATCACTGGTCAAACTCAAGTGGTTGCTCTTTGCCACTGAGGACCGCGAGTTAAATCTAGAATGGGTAGGAGAAATCCTATACCAGACGAGGAGGTTGAAGAAAGATGCCCCTGACGTGGTCACAGTAAGGGGAAAACAAGTGTCATTTTCCCCTGCTAATGTCAAAGAAGTACTCCACCTCTCCATCGTTACTAACTGTCCGTACAAGGAGTACTTGGACAGTAGGGAGGAGTACACATTTTAGAAGGATTTGAAGCTAACAGTAGCTTTGGACAATCCCTACTACTATAAAGGGTCCCTGTGCAAGGGTAGCATGAGGGACATAGCCAAATTCTGGGCACTTTTTGCCAACTCTAACATTACCCCCACCTCTAATGAAGTCTCTGCTACCTGGGGACTTCAAGTTCAAATTTACTGCATCATCAAGCACATCCATTTTGATGCAGTAACCCTCATCTACAACAGCTTGAAGAGGGACATCAAGAAGACCAAGGTCTTCTTCCCCTGCCTCATCACCAAGCTCTGCAGGAAAGCTGGTGTAGAGGAACACCCTGATGATAGCACAAGGGTGGCATCCATCATTGATGCGAAGACCTGGAACGGTCTTAGGAGCACCTACATTACCACCGATCAACATATCCCTGCCAATCTCCAACGCTTCCCTACCAGTGATGATGATGAGGAAACACCTGTGGCCTCTCAGAAGACCACCAAGTCCACTCCTTCAAAATACTCCTCTTCTTCACACGTTCCGGCAAAGAGAACAGTCCCTCCTCCCACCAAGGTGAAGAAGGAAGCCCTTGTTGCTACTGACGGCAAACAGGGCAAGAAGAAATCTCCTACCAAACCTCTCCCAAGAAAGGGGGAACGTTCAAGTCAGAGGATAAAGAGGGTCCTCAACAACAATAGGCTAGAAGGAGCATCCTCTGCAAAGCCTATCACCCTCTCTGACCAGGAGGAGGAGAGTGAGCCTTTAGCAAAAAGGCTGAAGATTGGAAGGAAGTCAGCACCAAAACCAGCTGTACTTGGAACGGAAGACAACTGTACTTCATAGAAACGCAGCAGAAAGGCAAGTTCTGAAGAATCACATCCAGGAATGGACAGAGCAAACACCAACCCATGAGTGACAGTGATACAATAGATCATCAACCTTCTCTTATCTGGGGACAGAATCCTCTTACTGTTTACTATGGAGAGTAGTTCATTTTTCTGAAAAGTTCATGGTTGCTCACTGGCTCAAGTTCCTTTCTGTTATGCTATTCTTTTAAATTGGGCATACCAATACAATATTTCTAAGTTGTTTGAGGACAACCAACAGTTTAGTTTTGGGGTGTTTGATGGGACGTAGATTCGTTCCCATCTAAGCCCATTTTGATGGCAAAATACCATACGTTCCCTCATCTGATGAGCAACTTCAGTATGAAAATTACTTGTTTTACACATTTGTGACAAAAACACAGTGGGGGAACGAATGGTAACGTATTCCTTTAAAATATATTAAAAGGGGAACGGACTGAGACACATTTAATGCATCTGCTCCGTTCATTTAATGCTTCTGTACACTTTACAGGTAACGTAGAGTTAAAGACATCTAAAAAGCAAGGCGGTGCACCAGCTGAGCAGCTGGAAACGTGAAGAGCAGAGAATCAAGAGTTCTCATTGGCTGAAAACAGAAGCAAAGCATGGGAAGGTATGCAAACAACGACTAATCATCACCAAATCCTGTTCCATTTAGCAATTCACACAAGCTTCACACTCTGCTACCACAGTCCCGTCCCCTCATACAAGCAACTAGCTCCAAAAGAATTACAGTCTTGCCACTCCTCTTCCAGCTATAAATAGGACCACCCTCACACAAAAACATCATCGAATCCTGGAGGGTTTGCAGTCCGAAAGGAAGAGATCACTTAGTAGTAGATAGTAACTTAGTTTAATTTTAAGTTGTAACTGTAGTTAAGTGACAACCCCTCTTGTCTTATCTGTAAACAACCATTAAGACTCCTCACAAGCAAATACCCATCTTTCTCGATTTACTGTTTCTTTTTGTAAACTGTCTTTTAAATTAATATAAGTGTTTTTCTCTTCGTTCCAATCGTTATCTCTTGACTGAATCTTGGGACTATGTGATCTCAGTTGAGAATAATTATGTTTAAACTATCAGTCATAAGCTGAACTATCTGTGGAACGGGTAAACTGTGAAACTCTTAAAGAACTGTTTTCAAAACTCTTGACTGAAGCTTTTTGTATTTCTTTGCCTAAGTAAGCTATATTCATTGTGTGCCAATGGAAATTGGGTACATACTGAGAAAGGAACTTCCATAAGGAAGGGATTTCAGACATCTTAGCCATTGGGGGAAGGTAGATGTCATGGCAAAAACGCTACTGGTCACCTTAGGAATAAGGGGCCAACTTGTCCATTTTAAGGTTCTGAACTAAGTACCTGTTGGAGTCAAGGGAGCCATAGGAATATGAAAACTTGTGAGCCATCTAGACCATGAGCTGATGAATTAGAGTTGGCAGGCAAAGAAACTGGGACAAAGCCAAAAGGTGCTAAGTCTTGAGTAGAGAAAACAACCCCTTTAAGAGTGAAGCAGTGAATCCGTTCCTTCTATTAAACTGTTTTAACCACCACCCTGTTGTCTCTTGATTATAGTTATTTCTGTTTTAGTAGTTTTTATTTTATTTTATTTAGTACTTATAAAAACTCCAATGATTATTATCTCACCTTCTTCTAAACAAGAAGGATCATATACATAACGCAGTGAGCAACTGTTTGCCATCAGATTGATCCTACTGTTCCTGAGGAACGTTGTCAAGACAGTAGGGAACGTTTGACCAGACAGTTCATTTACTAACTTTTCTTCTCATTTTCATTCTTTATAAACAGTGATAAAACAATAATTAGCACTCTATCCTCGTGGGAACGATAATTTGGGCATTAATACTCCCTTTATTACTTGATGCGTGCACTTGCACACTTGGGTTGGAACTAAGGGACGAATATGTGTTCTGCAAGAACAGAGGAACGTCCCCTATCAGAACTTATATTTTTCCACCATCAGCAAACCACCCAACAAGTTTTTAGCGCCGTTGCTGGGCGCAGAAACACTAACTGTTGTTTTTATCATTGTTTTCTAACACATATATTGTATATCTGACTTTACTTTCATATTTTTTTTCTCTTTATCACTGAATCTGCTGTGCATATATATACCATGTGCTATTGGTTTATAAGTGAAGAGTTTGAAACAAACTCTGACCACTCCATTGAAGTACCTGAGTTTCTCTTTGATCCTGAGTCAGAACGTACACTCCATAGGAGAAGAAGGAACCTCAGGGAAGAATTACCTGAAAACATGGTTGATCACAATAATAACAATGAAGAGGTTCCCCCTGAACAGAACTTCAGAACTTTGGCTATTTCTTTCAGGAACAGACCAAATAGGGGAGTAATCCTTCCCTCTGTAGCACCAAATTTTGAACTAAAACCTATCATGTTCCACATGATTAGGGAAGCAGGGGTCTTCAATGGACTCCCTGCAGAAGATCCTTACACACACCTCACAACATTCCAAGATATTTGTGATAATTTTAAAGCTAAGGGTGTAACAGAGGAGAGCATGAGAATGAGGTTGTTCCCTCACTTCTTGGGCTTAAAAGCTAAAACATGGATGAAAACTCTCACCCCTAGATCAATCCACACATGGGAAGAACTCTCTAACAAGTTCATAGAGAGGTTTTTCCCAATGTCTCGACAAGCTGATGTTAGAGCTGAAATCTCTAACTTCAGAATGTATTATGGAGAAAATCTCTATGAAGCATGGGAGAGATACAAGGACATCATAAGAAAATGTCCAAACCATGGGGTAGAGAATTGGGGAGTGTTACAATCTTTCTATAAGGGACTTGACCATATTTCTCAATCTCACTTAGATTTTGCTGCAGAAGGATATTTCTTTACAGGAACACTTGAACGGTACAAAATCATAGAAGGGACTGCTGAAAGATGTCTCCAATGGCCAATAGACAGAGTGAGCCCAGTGAGGAAGCCAGGCATGCTAGAACTGGATAAACAAATAGCCATGGAAGCCCAGCTGGCATCACTCATGAATGAAGTGATGAACCTGAGAGCTGACCAAGCAGCACCAAGGATGGAAGTCTTACAACTCACAGCAACAGAAACAGAACCATGCTCAGCCTGTGGTGACCTTCATGACTCAACAGACTGCCCATCCACTGCTTTGGTGTGTTATGCAGAAAATTTTGGCAATAGGAACTTCACCAGAGACAATCAACAAGCAGGACGAAATACACATTCAAGTCCTGGAGGAACGTTTGAACAAAGAAGAAACAACTATGTTCCGTTCCACAGAGATGACCAACGCATCAAAACCCTGGAAAATTATGTCAAGGAATATGTCACCAGGAATGATGCAGTGGTCAGGAACATTAAGTCCCATCTGGGGCAGATTGCTACCAACCTTCAAACCAGAACACCAGGATCACTACCAGGGGACACTAGGGTCCCCTCAACCATTTCTGAAACCCCTTGAGAGGTAAGTACCATGTCTAGCTAAAGACATTAAACTAAGCGCTGACTGGGAGGCAACCCAGTAGATACATTTGCTTTCTGACAAAGAGAAAAGTTTTGGGGTGGTTATCCATAACCACATAGCTCCCAAAAAGGAGGGAACGTCTAATGTTCCTCTCCAAAAAGTCCAAATAAAGTACGTTCCGTTCCAGGAACGTAGTTTTGGGGTGGTCCCTGACCACACAATTCCAAAATAAAATATAATATATATATATATATAGATATAATTATATGTTTTGTTACATGTTCATTTAGATTTATTAAATAATAGGTGATAGGTTAGTACGTTCCCTTTTCCTTATTTCGTAGTCACTGTTGCATGTTTACTTGTTATTTATTTCAGATTAATTATTTATTTATTAGTTAGGAAAAGACAAAGGGAACGTTCCCTGGGTTAGGTGGCAAGAGTGACTGGGACACCTGTCCCTGCTGAGTCACTTAGAAAGATACGTAGCCATATCTATTTGTATTCATTGCAAATCTTGAAAACACGCGCAGAAAAAGCAACTGTCTTCTCAACCATTAAGACGATTGCACCCTTTCATTTCCCTCTCTCCCACGTCCTGACCTAAACCGTTCCATCTTCTCACACTCATCCCATTAGTTACTGGTCAGTAAATGCTGATCTCTCGTTCTGTAACGTCCTCATTCCACTAACTCTTCAATCTCCCATCTTTAACCGCCATGTCCCAGAAACCTTTCATTTTCTCCCCACTGTCTATTTAAACTCGGTCTCTGATTTCTTCAAGTTCTACTACTTCCATTCAACTCAGAACCCTTTTATCCCTCCTGCATTTGTGCCCTAACTCCCTTTCTGAACAAAATGAGTAAGCTTTCATTTGAAGTGACCCCTGTAGCCCACCGAGGCGAAGAGCCAGAGCTCACTGAATCCACCATCGTTCTGTACCCAGAAAGAAACATTTCTTTGCATCAGGACAAAGTGGTTCTGCCTCCATTTGTGAAGGAATCACTGGTCAAACTCAAGTGGCTGCTCTTTTCCACTGAGGAACGCGAGTTAAATCTAGAATGGGTAGGAGAATTCCTATACCAGACGAGGAGGCTGAAGAAAGATGCCTATTGGGTGGTTTGCTGATGGTGGAAAATATAAGTTCTGATAGGGGACGTTCCTCTGTTCTTGCAGAACACAGATTAGTCCCTTAGTTCCAACCCAAGTGCGCAAGTGCACGTATCTAGTAATAAAGGGAGTATTAATACCCAAATTATCGTTCCCACGAGGATAGAGTGCTAATTATTGTTTTATCACTGTTTATAAAGAGTGAAAATGAGAAGAAAAGTTAGTAAATGAACTGTCTGGTCAAATGTTCCCTACTGTCTTGACAACATTCCTCAGGAACAGTAGGTTCAACCTGATGACAAACAGTTGCTCGCAGCGTTATGTATGTGATCCTTCCTGTTTAGAAGAAGGTGAGATAACAATCATTGGCGTTTTTATAAGTACTAAAATAAAATAAAACTACCAAAATAGAAATAACTATAATCAATAGACAACAGGATGGTGGTTAAAACAGTTATAACAGAAGGAACAGATTGACTGTTTCACTGTTAAAGGGATTATTTTCTCTGCTCAAGACTTAGCACCTTTTGGCTTTGCCCCAGTTTCTTTGCCTGCCAACTCTGATTCCTCAGCTCATGGTCTAGATGGCTCACAAGTTTCCATATTCCTACGGCTCCCTTGACTCCAACAGGTACTTAGTTCAGAACCTTAAAATGGACTAGTTGGACCCTTATTCCTAAGGTGACCAGTAGCGTTTTTGCCATGACATCTACCTTCCCCCAATGGCTAAGCTGTCTGAAATTCCTTCCCTATGGAAGTTCCTTTCTCAGTATGTACCCAATTTCCATTGGCGCACAATGAATATAGCTTACTTAGCCAAAGAAATACAAAAAGCTTCAGTCAAGAGTTTTGAAAACAGTTCTTTAAGAGTTTCACAGTTTACCCGTTCCACAGATAGTTTAGCTCATGGCTGATTGTTTAAACATAATTATTCTCAACTGAGATCACATAGACCCGAGATTCAGTCAAGAGATAACGATTGGAACGAAGAGAAAAATACTTATATTAATTTAAAAGACAGTTTACAAAAAGAAACAGAAAAATGGAGAAAGATGGGTATTTGCTCGTGAGGAGTCTTGATGGTTGTTTACAGAGAAGGAAAGAGGGGTTGTCACTTAACTACAGTTATAACTGAAAATTAAACTAAGTTACTAACTACTACTACTACTAGGTGATCTTCTTCCTTCTGGACTTTAATCCCTTCAGAATCCGATGATGTTTTTGTATGAGGGTGGTCTTATTTATAGATGGAAGGAGAGTGGCAAGCTTGTAAATCCCTTGGAGCAAGTTGCTTGAATGAGGGGACGAGTAGGTGGCAGCAGAGTATGGAAGCTGCGCAAATTGCTGGATGGAACAAGGTTTGGTGATGATTAGCCATAGTTTGAAGGTCTTCCCATGTTTTGCTTCTCTTTTCAGCCAATGACAACTCTTGATTCCCTGCTCTTCACGTTTCCAGCTGCTCAGTTGGTGCACCTCCTTGCTTTTTAGAAGTCTTTAACTCTACGTTACCTGCAAAGTGTACAGAAGCATTAAATGAATGGAGCAGGTGGATTAAATGTGTCTCAGTCCATTCCCCTTTTAATATATTTTAAAGGAATACGTTACCATCCGTTCCCCCACTATGTTTTTGTCACAAATGTGTAAAACAAGTGATTTTCATGCTGAAGTTGCTCATCAGATGAGGGAACATATGGTATTTTTCCATCAAAATGGGCTTTAGATGGGAACGAATTTACGTCCCATCAAACACCCCAAAACTAAACTGTTGGTTGTCCCCAAACAACTCAGAAATATTGTATTGGTCTGCCCAATTTAAAAGAATAGCATAACAAAAAGGAACTTGAGCCAGTGAGCAACCATGAACTTTTCAGAAAATGAACTACTCTCCATAGTAAACAGTAAGAGTATTCTATCCTCAGATAAGAGAAGGTTGCTGATCTATTGTCTTACTGTCACTCATGGGTTGGTGTTTTCTCTATCCATTCCTGGATGTGATTCTTCAGAACTTGCCTTTCTGCTGCGTTCCTATGAAGTACAGTTATCTTCCGTTCCAAGGATTTCTTTGATGGGTAAGTGTATGGAACTGTGGAAGAAGTGGTGGCCTGATTTGTGGGGTCAAGGAACATTTAGCTTTTGTGCCTTTGAACTTGGAATTTTTCTATTTTGAGGGAACACCTTTTCTTGAACCTTTTTCCCTCTTTGGAGGTAGGTTTTCTGGTTTTTCTTGAATTCTTTTGAATGGTTGTTCCCTTTTTTCTTTGTTTTTCTTCTGTCCCTTTTTGGTTCATTGTTGAGTACGTTCCTTGTTCTTTTTGATTGACCAGATGGTGTATGATGGAGGTGAGGTGAGTGTGTGATTCTGTTTTGATCCTTGACAGCAGAATTCATCTGTCTTCAGCAGTACTTACAGCATCAAGGCAAGCTGAGAAGTTTCATTGTGGTTACACCTCAGGAACGCTCTCAGAAGTAGGTGTTTGGCATTTTTCCGTTCCTTACCAGTTTGAGTTCACACAGATCAGCTTCTTTCAAAAATCTGAGGATTAAATTCCCTGCACTGTTTCTATTTTCAAGTACTCAGAGAAAGAACAAGCATGATTAGTCAGTGACTTTGTGTTTCATGTACCAAAAGAATTGGGCAATCTTAATATTACAACTGAAATACATGTATATACCAAACAGTTTGATCAAAAAAAACTTTTTTTTTTCTATTTCAAAAAGATTAATTACAAGGGAATAGAAAGAAACTAAATTAAAAACAGAATTTAAAACAACTAAGCTAAGATAAAAAACAGGGTTTCTCCTTTTCATTGTGGAGGTCTCCTGTCCCAAGGGTTCCTCTTTGCAGCTTCAGCTTCCTTGGCTTCATCAATCTCTTCCTTTGTCAATGGTTTCCTCCTGAGCAGATCTTGCAATCTGCGGACTTCATTTACAGCGAGCCATTTCTCAGCATCCTTCAGTAGATCGCTGATGATTGCAACCAGGGAGTTGATGGTGGACCTCATCATTGTTCTGCCATGGCGAATGTGGACAATCTCATTATTAACATCTATCAGTCTCATCTCCAGCTGATAAATTTTCTTCTCCAAGTATGTTCCAAAGGCCTTGAGGGCTTCCTTGGTTTCTTTCCTTTCTTCAGCATGCTTGAGGAGGAGCTTGTTCAGCAGGAGTTCAGCTTTGTGGTTATGCAAAGAGTTTGAAAGTATCAGGGAGTCAGATGCTCTTCTGATTTCTTCTTTGACAGCCTTGAGTGTGGATGCATAGGAGGCAGTGTTGGCTTCTTGGATGTTGGTCTTGATGATGCTGAGTTGTTGTCCTTTTTCTACCTTCTGATGTTCCTGGAAGGTGTTGAAGGCAGAGGAGAGCTGTGCTAGTCCGTCCCTTAGAGCCTTTAGCTCTGCATTGGTGCTTGTCATATCAGGTTGGGGAACGGATTGCCTTGTTGGGAACAACTTTTCTATTTTCTTCCCCATCATCTCAAAAATCTCAGCAATCCCAATTTGTGATTTCTTTCTAGCTGTGATGGGGATTGCTACAGTAAGGGAGGAAATAGGTTGCTGGCTTTGCTGTTGGCTGCTGCCAGCAGTCAAAGTTGCTTCAGGTGCTTGCCTGAGCTCATCCTCTGGTGGTCTGGATGATGAGGGTATTGCTTCAATATGTTCCCCCATCAGTGGAGGAACTGCCGTCCTTTCTTCCTCTGCCAGAGCTCTAGCTAGAGCTTCATCTCCAGTGGTGTCAGAACGATCGATAGGGTACAAAAGAGGGCCTCCCAGGCTAATTTACCTGGGGACGAATGGCTTCGTCTTCTTTTTAGGGGATTCCACAAGAATCCCCTTTCCTTTGTTATCTTTCTTTTGTGGTTGAGCTTCTTGCTCAACCACTGGTGTTTCTGCAGTAGGTGCTGCTTCTTTGTCTTTCTGTCCCTCTCCTTGTTGTTTCCTAGGAGAGGGTTGTGGGGTGATTTGTTGTGGTGGAGAGTGAGCAGGTGGTGGGGATGGAATGTCAGAAAATGTAGAGCCTGAGCTGCTTGGGGACGTCTCCTTTGCAGCTGGTTTTGGTGCTGACTTCCTTCCAATCTTCAGCCTTTTTGCCAAAGGCTCATTGTCTTCACTCTCCTGGTCAGAGAGGGTGATAGGCTTTGCAGAGGATGCTCCCTCTGGCCTATTGCTATTGAGGACCCTCTTTATCCTCTGACTTGAACGTTCCCCCTTTCTTGGGGGAGGTTTGGCAGGAGATTTCTTCTTGCCCTGTTTGCCATCAGTAGCAACAAGGGCATCCTTCTTCACCTTGGTAGGAGGAGGGATGGTTTTTCTGGCTGGAACGTGGCCAGAGGAGGAGGATTTTGTAGGAGTGGTCTTGGTGGTCTTCTTTAGTGAGGCCACAAATGTTTCCTCCTCACTATCTCTGGTAGGGGAACGTCTAAGATTGGCAGGAATAGGTTGGGTGCTGTCAATGTAGGTGCTTTTAAGACCGTTCCAGGTCTTAGCATCAATGACAGATGCCACCTTTGTGGTGTCATCTGGGTGTTCCTCTACACCAGCTCTCCTGCAGAGTTTGGTGATGAGGCAGGGGAGGAAGACCGTAGTCTTCCTTATGTCCCTCTGCAAGCTGTTGTAGATGAGGGTTACTGCATCAAAAGGGATGTGCTTAATGATACAGTAAATATGAACCTGAAGTCCCCAGCTAGTAGAGGCTTCATGAGAGGTGGGGGTGATGTTGGAGTTGGCAAACAGTGCCAGAACCTGGCTATGTCCTTCATGCTCCCCTTGCAGAGGGACCCTTTATAGTAGTTGGGATTGTCAAGGGCTACTGTCTGCTTCAGATCCTTCTGAAATTGGTACACCTCCCTACTATCCAAATACTCCTGGTATGGACAGTTGGTGACGGATGGAAGGTGGAGTACTTCCTGAACATCAGCGGGGGAAAATGATACTTGTTTTCCCTTCACTGTGACCACATCAGGTGCTTCCTCTTCGGGCAGCCTCCTCGTCTGGTATAGGAATTCCCCTACCCAGTTCGAGTTTAACTCACGGTCATCAGTGGCGAAAAGCAACCACCGAAGTTTGTCCGGTGATTCCTTCACAAATGAAGGCAGAACCACTTTGTCCTTGTAACACCCCGTTCTAGAACCGGTTTGTTAACATCATATTATGATATTAAGCGCAGTTACAATCACATTGGCTCAATTAAAAATCCGGATAAATTTTTATTTTTAAAACGACGCCGAATTTAAAATATCCAATTGTGTGATTATAACCATATTACTTAGCGGAATCAGATGAATCAAGCTTAACATCATGTTCTTATTTATTTCCCAACTTTTACTATATTGTAGATCTCTACGTTAGCTACGCGTGGCTTCAAACCGCTCCTCATTTGGAGCATTGTAGCCCAAGTTATGACCATTGGAAGCAACACAAGAGAGCGTTGATCACAGGCCCTGCGCGCTTCAGCGCGCTACTGGGCGCTCAAGCGCGCGTTATCGGGCGCTAAAGCCTCCATCTGGGCGCTTAAGTGCACGGAGGCAGGAAGCATCAGGTTTTTCAGTATAAATGGGTGCTTAAGCGCGCACCAGGGCGCTCAAGCGCGCTATCCTGGGCGCTTAAGCCCCCATTTGGGACATTTTAGCGCGCAGAGGCAGAAGCATCCCCTCTTTCAGCGGCTAAGGGTGCTCAAGCGTGAACCAGGGCGCTTAAGCGCGCAACCCAGGGCGCTTAAGCCCCCACTCTGGGCGCTCCAGCGCGAGGAGGCCAAAAGCGTTGGCTCTCACAGGGGCAGCAGGGCGCTGAAACGCGCTCCAGGGCGATAAAGCGCGCTGCCAGGGAATTCCATTACCCTCATTTTTCAAGTCCAAGTCTAGGGGAAGATGCATCCCCATCCAAACCCCAATGTTTCATGCCTCAAAACTTAATCCTAGCACTTATCCAACCTCTCCTCATGAGATTTAGCTAGAATTTGGGCAGCATAACCTTTGTTTTCTCAACGTTTCCCAATTTAAACAAAAGGTACCTAATTGATTCTCAGCCCAACCAATTCAATAACTCAATACATAACAAGCATGCATCTATTGAATTTCAAGTAGGCATCATTTACAGTACATATTCATTACAAATCATGGAACTTAGCTTACAAAACACTATGATCATTCCCTTGGCTCATCAACAAAAGAGATGACCAAAGGCATGAGCATAGGCTAAGTCCATTCCAATATACAAATCACAAATCTATCATTGCCTATTAATTACAATTCTATACATGTGAGCTACCAAAACAACATGTATAATCTCAAAAAAATGCAACACTTCATGCATATGCTAATCCAGATATGGCCACTTGCCACCGGAGGCTCCTGCAGTATCCTTACCTGAAAGGGGGTCCCCATAACACGGGGTGAGATATACGAATATATCCAGTAAACCAGGGGTCCTTGGAGCATCTCTCCACCCCACAATTCCATATCAGTGTAATAGCAATAACAATAATAATGCAGTAAATACATATATATGCAAAGTGCAATAACATCTCTAGGAGAAATCCCTCGAGCTCTCAAGCTGTCCTAAGGAAACTCAGATGCAAATATTCCTACTGGCCAGCTAAATACCAAGTATGATTTACGCATCGTCATGCAACATACCAACATAGGGAAACACCATCCTATGCCACACCAAATGCATACACATACGTATAACAAAGCATTACACTATTTTATTACATTTATATACACAATCACAACCTCTACCCTTTCAGGGCTTGGTGGAACAGTCAAGGGAATTACACCCAAGGTCCGAAGGCTTACCTCAAGCTTCAATTCGACCTTTGTTCACCACCCACGGATTCTACAGCCCGTCAATTACAATACTTCCACTTCTCAAACAAAACCTACACAAGGTTTAATGTAATTAACACATATTGCATCTAATAACTTCTCATAGCTATCAACAAGCTATATAATTCATACCAAACATAAGCATGAACTCACCTATCCAATGGAGCTAATCAAGCTCCATAGCTTGCTCCAATGGTTGATCACTTACGGTTGGTCCAAATGCCTCAATCCTAGACATCATTAGGACACAATCATCAATCAACCAAACCATTGAGTACAATTGCAAGAAAGTCCAATATCAAGCATCATATTCTTGCCATTTTCCAAATATACTCATTTAGCTATCTAAGCTCATTTTCACCGATTAAATGTCGTTCCTAGCATTTTTCACAACATGCTCTAAGCTCCATTCTTCCTAGAACATAGCTAATTTAACAACATTTCATCACAAACCCTAAAACACTATTCATAAACCCTAACTCATGCAATTTTCCATGAAAATAAGGTTCAAGGGGTAGAATATTACCACCAATGGTTGCACAACCAAGCAAGGAGCGTTCCTCAAGCTCCCATGGAGGTAGAAATTCCCAAAATCCCAAAATCTCACAAAGAGCCGAATTTTTGAGAGGCAATATCTCTCTCCACAATGCTCCCCACTCAAAACTAAGCTTAGATTATGAAAGAGGGGAAGATTTAGAATGGTTTAGGCTTTTGAATCACCCAAAACGGTTGGGATTTGCTCTCCCTCTCTCTTCTTCCCTCCTTTCCCTTCTTTTTCTTTCTCCTTCTTTGTCTCTGTTTCTCGACGGGGGGTTGGGGAAATGGGGCTCCTTTATTTGCTTTCTAAGTCACTTACTTAGTTAAGTGACATATGTGGGTATTGGTTCATCTATCTATTCAACTCCATTAATTACCAAACTTTACCCAAATATCTGGAATATTATTCTAGGAATATTTCCACTTTTATTTTTATATTTCGGGTACTTTTGCCTACACCCATTTATACCCCTTAATTTTCACTGAGTACACTTTTTACCTCAAAAGTGACCCAAATTCATTTAATTAAATCTCATACTTAATTTTACTCACTAATACATGCTTAATTATTTAATTACATGTAATTTGCTAATAAATTGGGTTAGGGCTATTATAGTCCTGATGCAAAGAAATGTTCCTTTTTGGGTACAGAATGATGGTGGGTTCAGTGAGCTCTGGTTCTTCGCCGCGGTTGGCTACATGGGTCACTTTAAATGAAAGCTTAGTCATTTTGTTCAGAAAGGGAGTTAGGGCACAAATGCAAGAGTGATAAAAGGGTTCTGAGTTGAATGGAAGTAGTAGAACTTGAAGAAATCAGAGACCGAGTTTAAATAGACTGTGGGGGGGAAATGAAAGGTTTCTGGGACATGGAGGTTAAGGAGAAGAGGTTGAAGAGGTAGTGGAATGGGGACGTTACAGAACGAGTGGTCAGCAGTAGGTGACCAGTTACTGATGGGATGAGTGTGAGAAGATGGAACGGTTTAGGTCAAGACGTGGGAGAGAGGGAAAAGGAAATGGTGCAGTTGTCTTAATGGTTGAGGAGACGGTTACTTTTTCTGCGCGTGTTTCCAAGAATTGCAATGAATGCAAATTGGATATGGCTGCGTATCTTTTTAAGTGACTCAGCAGGGACAGGTGTCCCAATCACTCTTATCTCCTAACCCAGGGAATGTTCCCTTTGACTTTTCCTAACTAATAAATAATTAACTAACTGAAATAAATAATAAGAAAATATGCAATAGTGAGTACTAAATAAGGAAAAGGGGACGTACTAACCTATCACCTATTATTTAATAAATCTAAATGAACATATAACAAAACATATAATTATATGTATATATATATATATATATATATATATATTATTTTTTTTATTTTGGGATTGTGTGGTCAGGGACCACCCCAAAACTACGTTCCTGGAACGGAACGTACATTATTTGGACTTTTTGGAGAGGAACATCAGACGTTCCCTCCTTTTTGGGAGCTGTGTGGTTATGGATAACCATCCCAAAACTTTGCTCTTTGGCAAAGAGCAAATGTATCTACTGGGTTGCCTCCCAGTCAGCGCTTAGTTTAATGTCTTTAGCTAGACATGGTACTTACCTCTCAAGGAGTTTCAGAAATGGTTGAGGGGACCTCAGTGTCCCCTGGTAGTGATCCTGGTGTTCTGGTTTGAAGGTTGGCAGCAATCTGCCCCAGAAGGGACTCAATGTTCCTGACCACTGCATCATTCCTGGTGACATATTCCTTGACATAATTTTCGAGGGTGCTGATGCGTTAGTCATCTCTTTGGATCGGAACGTAGTTGTTTCTTCTTTGTTCAGACGTTCCACTGCTGTTACCTTGCTGATACTGCTGCTGATTATTGTTGAATGGTCTCTGGTTAATGGGTGGCCTCCATTGGGTTTTGTGGTTCTGATCCTTAATGATAGTTCCTCCAGTGCTTGAATGTGTATTTCGTCCTGCTTGTAGATTGTCTCTGGTGAAGTTCTTATTGCCAAAATTTTCTGCATAACACATCAATGCAGTGGATGGGCAATCTGTTGAGTCATGAAGGTCACCACAGGTTGAGCATGGTTCTGTTTCAGTTGCTGTGAGTTGTAAGACTTCCATCCTTGGTGCTTCTTGGTCGGCTTTCAGGTTCTTCACTTCATTCATGAGTGCCAGCTGGGCTTCCATGGTAGTTTGTTTACCCGTAATTTAATTAACTCAATTACTGTGATTATAACTGCGCTTAATACCATATGCAATGATATCATTACCGGTACGTAACAGGCTGTTACAAAAGGTCAATCTTAGAAAACACACAAGCTCCCCTCAGTTGGTTCAGAAGATCATCAATTCGTGGCAAAGGGTACCTGTTCTTTATAGTAATGTTATTCAGCTGATGGTAGTCTGTACACTGTCTCATGCTACCATCTTTCTTCTTCACAAATATTATAGGTGATAAAAAATTTCTAGCTCCTCAATATATTTCTTTAGCCCAGCCAATTCTAGTGGCGGCATCTGGTATGGAGCCAAAGAGATAGGCCATACACCAGGCAAAGATCAATGATGAATTCAATCTTCCTCTTAGGTGGAAATTTTGGTATTTCATCAGGAAAAAACTCCACAAATTCATTCACGGCTAGAATATTCAGAATCTTCTTTTCCTTATCGCCAAAACAAGACCACCTAATAGTACATAACATAGATCCCCAACCTTTAAGGCCTTAATAGTTTGACACACAGACAAATAAAGAGACAAACTAACAGCGGGCTTCTAAGGAGATAATATCAACCTCTTTTAGCAACAACCAATCATTGTGTAGTTTTAAGATAACCAGTCCATACCTAAAATCAAATTAATCGAGGCCAGGGGTAAGACAATCAGATCAACAGTATAACCCCTGCCTTCATACACAAGCTCAACATCTTTACAATTAAAAGAGGAACCACTAACCTTTGTTGTAGCAGTAGTAATATGCATAGGGGGATCCATCTTTGTTACCTTTAAATTAAACCCCATAGCCACATATTCCGCAATAAATGAACGGGTCGCTCCCAAATCAAACAAAATAGATAAGTCATGATTATCAATAAAAATTATACCTTTTACCAGATTCAGTGCCTTTTTAATATGTTGCACATTAGTAATGTAAACACGTCCCACAATAGGGACAAATGGCAAGGCCTGCAGATTCGTAGCCTGCCCAGCATTTCTATAACAATCTCTAGCATAGTGGCCAACCATACCACATTTAAAACAAGAATTCAGAGCAGCAACACACGAACCTCTGTGATATCTTTTGCATTTCTCACACTGCGGAGTAGAATTCCTATCATTGAATCCATCCCTTGAGACACCACCTATCTTGAATTGTACAGAAGGTTGTCTTACCTGCAACCCCTTACCTCTATTATTATTATGGTGATTACCCCTAAAATTTGAACCAAGAAGACCAACGGTCCTTTTTACATCTTGCTCTCTGGCAGAACTTGATTTGGAATACCAGTCATAAACAGTCTCAACTCGTTTACATTGGTCACTAAGTCAACAAAATTCCTCACTGCAGTATTGGACATGCATTTAGCAATCTTTTCATTGAGTCCATTTTGAAAGTTTGCAGATAAGAAGTCCAGGGTAGACAGAGTACCCCCATAGTTGGAAAACTTGACCAATTCATTGAACTTGGCCATATAAGCATCTATTGATAGAGAATCTTGCATCAACCTGTCAAATTCCCCTTGTTTAGCTCCCCAAACATCCCAAGGAAAATATTCTTCATGAAATAGACCTTCAAATAAGGCCCAAGTAATCTCCTCATCCTAAATAACAAAAGGACGAGACACATTGCACCACCACTCGTGGGCGTCTCATTCCAGCATATAAACAGAATATCCGAGTTTCTGAGGATCCTGACACCTCATAACTTGGAAGATCTTATCCATACCCTGAAACCAAGTAGTAACAACTTTCGGGTCTTTAGACCCCAGAAAAGTAGGAGGCTTGTGTTTACATAATGAGATAAGTCTCCTCTCCTCAGCAGCGCCCTCACCATATTGTTCAGCAATAATAGATGACTTAACCATAAGAGTAGGCTGACTAGCCTCACCAGTGTGATGACTAGCCCCACTCTCCCCTGCTGGGGAGTAACAGAAGGCGTAGGTGTAGGAGCCAACGTAGCTGTGTGAGGAGGAGAATCAACCCTCATATGAGCAATTCTCTCAGCCCTCATCTCAGTCATAAAGTTTTGCGTCAGATCCTGTATTGCTTTCATTAGGTTTTGAGTCATTGTTCTACTTGCAACCATTTTCGTCTGCAGAACATTTATCACTATAGTAACCGAATTAGGTGATGATGGATCTACATTATGTGCCACACAGTTGCCTCGGAGTCTCCTCATGATAACTGTACATGTAACACAAAGGAATAAGCTGATCAGACCCACACTAAGGAATCACATACACAATAATCATAAACAGTCTGCAGAAAACTACATAGTACATAACACAATCATACAATAATAAGAGTTCCCTAATAAACTGCTCTGATACCATAAAATATAACAGCCCATTGTACATCGGTGTTATTCACATTGATTATGATATTAAGTGCAGTTATAATCACAACAGTTTATTTAAAAGTACATTTAAACTTTTTCCTTTTCATTACGTGTGCAATTGAAAACAACAGAAAACGTAATGACACCAACTGTGATCGCATCTGAAATCTAAATGCAGAAGTAATAATCTAATTGCCTAATTATCATAAAACACATATTTGAAGTAGCCAAGAGGTTCCCATAAACCAGCTTAGCATAAAACTCACTTTTACAACTTTCCTAAATCTGAACACCATTCGGTTTTCTCAAAACTGGGCTTGATCCACTAATCATTAATTTTTCATCTTTTAGTATGTTAAACTAAACTATTTTACCTTTCCAACAAGTATCACACGCCTCAATTGGAGTTCTCAATCTCTGGTTATCACTGTTAGAAGTTGGACAAGTAAAGCCGCCAACCAACTTTAAACAGAATACCAAACATCCCTTGTAATAGCCCGTTACGTACCAGAACTGTTATCATTGCATATAGTATTAAGTGCAGTTACAATCACAGTAATTGAGTTAATTAAACTACGGGTAAACTTTTTCTTTTATTAAATCTTTAACTTTAAACATTAACCATTTTCGTAATCAATTAAAAACAACACTGTAATTGTAAATGCAAAACTCGCGGAAGCATAAAACTTATTTATTATAACCCATCTAAGCAATACCATTACTCTAGGTGATAAAATGACATATTTTCAAAATTTTCACAGTGGGAATCGATTCCCAACCTCAAGGAATCGATTCCCAGGAGCTACAGTAACACACAGAAGCTTCATTTTGGCTCCCCTATTTTTAGGAATCGATTCCCAGCCTTCACAGTGGCTGAATTTGCGTGCTCTGTTTCAGGGAATCGATTCCCTACTGTGAAATACCAGTTTTGATAGCTTTTTCACTTCACAGGGGATTCATAATTTCATTCCTAACACCTTAATACTGAATATAACCCATGTATCATTACTAATGTAGGCTCTAGGCCCTTCCAACATGCATAATCTAATACCAATGTATCATTTTACATCATTCACTATATCGTTTGCCATTTACACATCATATGGCTCCTTTTACATCATAGGTATCCAAATGCCTCTAAACGCAAAATATATGGCCATGGACAAGTCCCATGCTCACCAATATGTCAATATAAACAATAGGAATAAAATGCAAACCAATTATAAAAGACTTAGAATCTAATCATGAACACCACAAAAGCATGGAAATCTCAACATGCAATATGTTCATGATCTAAGTCCAAAATACTAAATGTAATGCTATGTGCAATCAAATAAACTCCTCCAAAATGCCATGCTGTCCATATGCACATCATGATCCAACTCCTCCACTAGCGGGCCTCTTGCCCGATGGTCCTCGATGCTCACTATAACCTGAAATGATGTCCCCAAACACGGGCTGAGATATACAAATATATCTCAGTAAACCAAGGGTACTAGAGGATTACTCCACCCCATGGCTCACTCAATGTGCAACAAGAAACATCATGTAAAATGCATAATATACAGAATCACATCACACTGGGCTCACATCCAAGAACATCCACATAAGGATTCCGTTCAAGGACCCAATCATATAACTCCCAGGAAGCTTCCTGGTGCCTCTCCCATGGATGAGACGACCCCATGGCAAAACCCAACTGGAACTTTTCATGAGCCCTATCTAGCGAAAGTCTCACATTTGGATCATCCTGGTACCGCTCCCAGAGTCGGCCCCACGGCAAAACCCGACCGGAATCCCCCAAAGAGATATCTCCAGCGGAAGTCCAAACCACACACATCTACTTGCTAGAGATCACAGATATACCACACAATTCAAGCAACAAAGCATGAACATACCATTTCACACAATGTCAAAAGCACAAAATCCAACCACAACCTTCCACTAGGTGTGGCGGAACACACGAGGGAAAAAAACCCAAGTTCCAATGGTTTACCTCTACTCCAAAGCAAGCTCCCCAATGTACTCTCCAAGTTCAATCCTCCTCTATTGCGTCTGTGAGAGGCAACCTATACAGGTCAATACCAAGACCATCAATACATGCATTACCATAATTTCAAATACACAAAAATACTACCCAACCTAATCACATAGGCCTAATGGTTATCTTACATTCATTTCAACTAGCTCAACCATTTTAATCATCAATCTAACTTACTAATCCAACAATTATGCACTAAAGCATCAACCATCGATTAAACCACATTTTTCACATCATTTTTTCCCAAATTCCCTCTATGGTTTGAATTCTTCCAAGAAGCATACACCAAGGCTTTCAATTCAATTTAACACTTTTACACATCCTTTAATCCTATAATTAAGTCATACCAATGCTCCATACTTCAATTATTCAATCCTACTTCCACATCAATACACAAAGTATTGAAATCCCATCACAAAATTGCCTAAGTTATAATTTCCAAATCACAATAATTTTTATTACTTCAATCATCATCATTTATCATTCTAAGCATTTAATTCCAATGGAGCAACATCATTAAAAGCCCCTAACTATTATAACTCATAATCACATAACCAAAAACCCTCACCATTTTATGATCTCATGGAAAACTCATTGAGGATGTGAAAACTTACCACCAATAGCTTCAAAAGGTCAAAGGGAATGATCTCCAACCAATGAACCAACACAAAAATCTCCAAAGATTCTCCAAAATATCAGAAATTTCGTGGCTGTTTATGGAGGATTTCTCCCTCCATAATGCTCTCCACAAGGTGCACTTTACATGAAAGTCACTTACAATCTCAAGGGGAACAATTTGTAGTTGGAAGTTTCTCTCAAAAATATTTAGAAAAAAAGTTAGAAATTCAAACCAACCCTAAGCCTCTTCAATGGATGGTGCACGACGAGGAAGAAGAAAAGGGAGGAGAGAGAAATGTGAGGAAATCAAATTTTGTGTCCATTTGTCCACTTAAGTCACTTAAGTGGATCCCACACATCACTTAATTTTCTCAAATCATCCATTTTAATCCACAAATTCATAACCTACTTATTTTTCTCGTTCACGTCATATTTTACTTCTTAGAAATATTGATCATACTTTCACGCTTATCGGTATAATTTATATCGCAGTATTTTACACCGGTAAAGTCACTATTCATCAATTTTTCCAAAACTTGCCTATCCACACGATTTTTCGTCCTGAATCCATTTTTGGCATTATTTTTACCATTTGAGACTTTCTACTCAATTTTTCTTGCCTAGGGTTACGTGTTTGGTAAATTACCATTTTGCCCTTTCTACGTATTTTGGCCCTAATTTCAGGATTTTCACTAATCCTACCCCTTTAATCGATATTATCACATATAATTATACATTTAGAAATACGAGGTGTTATATCCCTCATCATTTTTGCGATTCCCAACGTTTTACCCAACCAAATTCTCTCAAATTTGTATACAGAATACTAGACTCCTTGACCTTCAATTTAATGTTATAACCCTGATTTGAGAAATAATTGAGGGAAATATGATTTTTAGAAGAAAGGACTCGAGACAACCCCTGCACCTGTCCAATTTGGCCAGTCTTCACTCCCTGTAACCTACAGAACTCTATACAGCTCTAATGGAACCAAATTTTTGGACAACATAGCTTACATCCTAAGCTTTAAATTGGTGTAAGGAACGTCCCATTTGGACATTTGTGAAGTGAGATATAGTCTCCAAAAGTTGGCTTAAAAACTGGTCATTTCTTAAAAAATTCGACGACATCTCCTTTGTTTTATTAACTAATCTCACTTTATCAAAATGTGTTCTAAACCATCAAATTTTACCTAATTGACAAGGGTGGCACACAAGATTTAACATACCTTAGTGCTCTTACAACCCACAACATATTTACATCTTTTCTCATTTAATTCATAATCCATTACATAATCCGTTGACAACTTAGTAACCATTATACCGCTTAATACTCATGTCAATCACATGATTCAATTACATGCATTTATCAATTTGAATAACATCATAACCTAGAATAGACCTATTTTCCTTCCATCATATACGTACATCAATAATTTACACAATATCCACCATTTCTTAATAACATTTATCCAATACCAAATATAACTACTAATCAAAATGCTTCAAATACAACAATAATTACATAATTACTAGACTTAACAAAAATACAACATGAACAACAAAAGGCAAGGTATACATCACTCATGCAATATATATGTTCATGCTCTAAGTCTAGCCTATCAAATAATCCCAAAACACAAAATGGCATATTATCATTATGCACTTCAATATGATCTCCTCATCCTCAACCTGTGGGCCTCTTGCCCAAAACTTCGGCACCGCTACATCCACCTGAAGCATAGCCCCATAACGCAGAGTAAGATGTACGAATATATCTCAGTAATTCAAAGGTTCTGGAGGATCACTCTGTCGAATGGCTCACTTAGATGTAAAATGACAATAATATAACTATAAACACATCATACAAATCAAACAGCCCTATGGCCTACGGTATACGACATGCGGCATATCAATCGGGTCCTCATCCAAGAATGTATCCCCGGGATATCATTCAAGTCACCCACAACTATAACTCCTGATATATTCCTAGAGTGCTCCTCAACGGATAACAACTCCATGGCCTAGAACAACTGGAACTCCCTACCGAGGTCTCTTTAATGGAAGTCCCCTACGGCGTACGACAACTATCTACTAGCCAGAGATACGATACAAACTTACATGTACCATCTAACAAATACATGCATGATCATGTTATAACTTACGTTGTTGCATCAAACAACTTCCAACCACTACCCCAATGGGCATGGTGGAGAATACACGGGGATTAACCACAATACCAAGAGATTATCTCTTTGAATCTTTTGAGCTAGGTTGCTTCAACCACAAGTTACCTCGCAACTTTCTTCAACAAAGGAATGCCTACACAAGTGGTCATTTCAACATCATTTAGTGCCACAATGACAACCCATTTGGTTATCCATACAATCATGCATACAAGTGATTAATCCCTTACCAATATCCTTTTGGTCAAGGACCAAAGATAATCCACTAGATCCAAGCTTTAATCTTCGAGGATTTCGCCCATGGGAGGCAACCTACAATGATCATAACCATACGGTCATCAATCCATTTGTTAAACAAGTCTTAATTCAAGCAACACATTACTCCCCCCAATGGTTATGCTTCGGCCATTGTGGCCAAAATACCTTAGACATGTTGATTTTATTCAATCACTCCAATAGTTTCCTTAACCATCCACAACTCCATATCCATCTCACAATTGCATTAATTTATAACTTAACATAATTTCTCCCCATTTACTCTGCAAGGCCGTGGATGATGCATCAATGGGGCTAGGGATTTTTGTTGCATTTTCAAGGTTCAATGCACTCATTTAGGTCCACACAAATTCATTTAAGCACCTACTAACTCAATTCCCCAAGTCAAACATCCAATTGTACAATCTAATCCTAATTTCCCTTACATGGCTGAATTCACCTCATCACTAAGCCAAGGGGTTTTTCTCTCATACCACAAGCATTATACACTCATACAATTCATTTAAACTTGATTCAAATCCTCAACAGTCCAATTACATAATTTTGCACATTCAAGCCTACTTTTCCCTAAATGGCCGAATATGTACTCAAGGGATACCAAATGATTTTCAATTGATTTTCACACATCCAATGCACCACACATCATGTAATTAACCATTATAATTAATTCACAACTCAATTTGACAATTATCCAACAAATCAATTTCTCAAAATCATGCTCATCCACCTAAAAATTCACTAAGTTATCAAACTTTTTCACAATAAATTTTGTGAGCTCAATCACTCTAATTCATCATTCTAAGCAACATTCATATAATGCACAAAGTTCATTTGAGGTGTCCAACTATCTCCAATCAACACACATAGGCTTATGTTTTCAAATTTTGATCTCAAAGAATATACAACAATAGGTAGTGAAACTTACCAATAATCAAGGTTCAAGACTCCTAAGAATGATCCCTAAGCAATAGCTCAAGCATCAAGCTCCAATGGCACCAAATCCTCCAAAATTTTGCAAGCTTTAGTGAGAAATATCTCAAAATCTAGGGGTTTTCAAGAGCAATGGAGATGTGGGTTGGATTCATTGGGTTATTTGCTTAAAATTTCATGTAGGACAAATGTAGTTTTGGTGGAAGTTCAAAGGAGCAAAATCTTGCCCTTTTACAAGGACGTGGCCGGTGGTTTGCGAGAGGAAGGAGGAGGGAAGGTGATGGTGGTATAGTGTTCTCACATATGGCTTAAGTCACTTATGTGAGATAGCCACATGACACCTAACACAATTCAAATTATTTCAAATTATCCACTTAACCCACTAATCTCCAATTCGTTCATAAACTATCCATTAAATCCAAAATTTAACATTCACCAATGTCCTTTAATTACACTTGATCAGATGAATCCGGAGTTTTTCGGTCATTCGGTGAAATTATTGTTTTAGCCTAATATGTACACTGTTGGCATGTTTCCCCAAAAATACAAAAATTCATCAAATTTCTTCAATAATCATATTTCTTGTCCTAAGTACCTTTTTCAAAAATAATTCAAACCTAGAGCATTAATCTCACTTGGCACGTCATTCGGTGCAACTATACCGCTGTATTTTCATCCGATAAAAATATTAGTCATCAATTTTTCAGAAACTTGCCTAATCACTCAATTTTTCGTTCTGAATCCATGTGGAGGGTTATTTTTCTCATGTGAGACCTTCTTCTATCATTTTACAGTTTTGGGTTACGTATTTGTTAAATTACCGTTTTACCCGTTTTACGTATTTTAACCTAGAACTTGGGATTTTGCACTAATCCTATCCCTAAATCCTCATTTTAATTATAAATTTGTATTTCAAATCTACGAGTTGTTATAGTAAGCTTGGGAAAATTAAAACCCTTTAATGGGCCCAACTTATTTAATGACCACATAAAGTATTAGCAATACTTTGTGATTCTAGAGCTAAATGGACGATCAAGTGATCTATCTTTTCCCATAAGGTTACCGTATCAATCCATCCTTTCATCTCGTTATCTGCCTCCCAATCAAGAACAAGGATACCGTATCAGCTCTTTAGTGACCGGAAGAAAGCTTTTTCAGAACTAGGAATCTTTTTCTATAAACTCTAAAGGTGAATCCATAAACTCCTTCCTGATCTCTTTACCATGCATTGGTTCCTGAGTTATATGGAAGTCATATAAGTCCCATCGATTTCTTATGGATAACTTATCTCTTATAAAGATGATTAATCTTATCAGCTTGTCCATTTATACTTATGCCATTAGGTTATACCCGAAAATACAATGTGTTCCCTATATTTCAGGCGGATAGAGTTATATAATCAAAGTATAACCCTCTGACACAGTAAGTATGATCTACACTACTGTTGGGTGCTTAGATATTCTTTTAAGGACGTTCCCTTTACTTAGTCCATCAAGAGAAAATGCATTTGTTCCCTTGATATCAACTCGGTTGCGCAAGTGCACGCATCAAGTAATAAATGGGATTATTAATGCCCAGATTATCGTTCCCACGAGGATAGAACTCTAAATAATAATTTAAACTATTTTACAAAGAATTATTAAGAAAAGAAAAGGCAGTATTTGAACTGTTTGGTCATTCGTTCCCTACTACCTTGAAAACGTTTCTCAAAGATAGTAAGTTCAGTCTGGCTCCAAAACAACTCCTCGCGTCGTTATATACCAAATCTTTCTTGATGTGAGAAGGAACGACTAGATTCATTGGAGTTTTGATTGTATAGTCACAAGATTTATGAAAGAGAATAACTACAAGATAACAATATTTAAGAGACAACAAGATGGAAGGATAAAAATAGTTTTTAACACAAGGAATTCGACGCTTTCTTCTTGTTGGAACGTTCTATTTATAGGCCAGAAGAGTGGATGGCAAAACTTGTAATTCCACTTGAGTTGTTTCTTGAACGCATGAGGAGACGATGTGAATAGTACTCTTTTGGGAAACAAGTTGCTGGATGGGACACTTATTGTTGAGATTTGCCTTTTCTTCTGCATTTTCTGTAACAGCCCGTTGTACACTGGTATTATTAATATTAATTACGGTATTAAGCGCAGTTACAATTACAGCAATTCATTTATAAAAATACGAGTAAACTTTTTCCGTTATTACGCGAGTATTTAAAACAATAAAAAGTGTAATAATTAAAAACTATGATCGTAACTGTAAACTCTTTGCGGAATACTTATTTAGACTACTTTTATAACTTATTTTACTTACCACAAGTCACTAAGGGGTTCCCATAAACCCACATAGAATAATTTTCACTTTTACGTTTTCTATTCTTCCGAACATGGTTCGATCTTGAATTTTCTGCCGATAAACCGCATTCTACAAGCCTCCCATCTTTTGATATGTTATTCTACACTTAATTTCCTTTCTAGGAAGCTATCACACGAGTTATTTAGAGCTCGTTTTCTCCGGATATCGCTGTTTGAAGTTGGACAAGCAAAATTGCCAACCAATCCCAAAACAGCTCCAAACATCCTTCACTCCACGAATTACTGCAGAAAATACACTCAACCAATTGCTCTCAAATTTTTACACAACAAACTAGACAGCTAAATCTTCAATTTGATATATCATACTCCTAATTTTACCAAGTAACTAAGCGGAAATAAATTTCCCAAAACTGGTCCAGAACTGCCACCTGTGCAGTGAGCAAATGGTCAGTCTTCACTCTCTGCCTTCAACAGGCCGACGTCCAACCCATATTTTTACCAAAATTTACCACAAGATAGAGGACATGTCAAGCTTCGAAATGGCATATGGACGTCCCTATTAGACCTCTATGGAAGGAGATATATTCTCCCGAAGTTCGCCTAAATTATGCCAATTTCTAGAAATTTTGCCGAAATTTCCTTTGTTTTTACAAAAATCCCCAAATTTGATAATGTGATCTAGACCTCAAATGTACCTAATAATCATTGGGTGGCACACACAAGGACCAACAATGTCTTGGGGCACTTACAACCCATCACAGTTTATCTTACTTATACAATACGTATCACATTGCTTCCATTATTAATACTTAATACGTTTCAATCATCAAAGTACAATTGCATACATTTGCTAATCATACACATAATTATAATCCTAAAATAGGCCTATTGTCCTTTCATCATATTACATATGTTTCACATTACACAAGATCAAAATACAATATTTACAATTCTCCAAATTACAACATAATTCATAAGTCTGCAAATGTCATAAACTACATGTATCTAGACTTAGGAAAAATAGCATGAATAAATATGACATAAATCTCATCATAACAACATATACAATGTTCATGCCCTAAGTCTAGCCTAGGCCCAATGGCCATCAAAATACAAAAAGTATAAAGTCCTCCAACGACTCATCCTACGAGCTTCTTGCATGCCGCTCCTGCACCACTGCTACCTCCTGAAATAAAGCTCCCAAGACGGGGTGAGATATACGAATATATCTCAATAAACCAGAGGTTCTGGAGAAAACTCCGCCCAATGGCTCACTTCGATGCATATAAATAATATAAAATAACATCTTGAAAAACGGGATATAGTAAGGGATTTAGAGAAACTGGGGAACATAGGGATACAAAATACGTCGAAGTTGGAATGGTCGCTACCAATACCATGCAACGTCCTGCCTAATGGCTCGACATATAAGCCTACGGGTCTCAACCAAGGCATGTTCCTAGAACATCAAACCGACGCACCCCTCCCATCTATATACACCCGAGACTTCCTAGTGTGCTCCTATCCGGATCACACACCACGACCCTAGGTCAACTGAAACTCCCTCTCAGAGACCTATCCAGTGGAAGTACGCAACGCCCGAAGGCAAACTGTCTACTGGCCAGAGACTCGGTACATCCAGTGTACCATTAACATACATAATAAATGCATGAACATGTTATTCTACATTACTTACATACACTTCCTACAATCACCCTCAACGGGCATGGTGGAACACACAAGGGGATCAAATCCCAGTACTAAGAGGTTACCTGTATAGTCCTCTTCACTTAGCTCCCACTAATATATTCTTCGAGCTCTTTATACAGCAGAAATGCCTACACAGAGGACATTCCCAATTACTTAAAATTCATACAACACATGCAAGTTTTCAATTACACAAGCATGGTTCCAACTACTCACCTCAATCCCACTTGGTCCAGGACGAAGGGTGTAACACCCTTAATATCCTCATCAAAGGTGTAACATTTCTTGACATTCAATGTGCGGAATCCATGTACTTAAGCGTGGTTAACTTAAAATTTACTAATGGGAATTAACTTCGTTCTTTCCCTAACTTATCTATTCCTCTAGTCATGAGTTTCTCTTTTGCTTTGTTTACGGTCTACTTACAAGTTAATCTCTTCTTGGTTACCCTGCTCATACTTATGCGCTATTTAGGGGCTCACTTACATGATCATAATTTTAGTTTTGACTACTACTAAGTTGGTAGTTACTTAAGTGTCTTATGCGGATAGTGACTTAGGTTACTTAATCTTTCCTACTAATTTCATAGTCCATAAAACATAAACATCCAACATATTGTACTTCAAACGCATATAAAATGTTCAAAATAGTCTAAGTGGCATAGTCTATTACAATCATCCAAATTAGAATTTAAGTACACCCTTAGTAAGGTGCATCTTCAATCCACAAGGGCCCAGCTAGAGAAGATATAATATAGTCTGCCTCCAAAAACTTTCCTTCAGATAGTAAGGTCATAAATTTCTCCAATAGTTTGGAGTCATCATTAACTGCACGTGGCTGCGCAGGTTCCTCTTCAACTCGTACCAACCTCTTTCCCTGCCTTATCCATTTAGTCATTTTTTCCTGAAAGTGGGTTTCCCCAAAGAGGGGTGAGATTGGGGGTCTCAGTAAGGACTCACAGTTGGAGCAACCTCCAAACCATGATGCTTACTCCTGCAACTGTCATATAATAACATATACAATAATAGAATGGCAAAACATTTGAAGCATAGTTTGGAAAGTAATCATGCTTTCATATCATCATACCAATCCTGCCATGGCAATTACTCTCCATGGTCTTATGGACGAATACCCAGGGTCCTCATCAGGTTGCTTTTGTGGTATTAGTGCACAGGCCATCTTACAAAACTTGCATGAATAAACATTAGTTCCAAACAACCAAACATATCATGTAATGCATCATATAACATATTGCAGTCAAACCTCACCTTAACATAAAGTGGTGGAAACCATAGGGTAGCCGCTTCAACAACCATAAATCACTTACACAGTGGTCTTGTCTTTTTATTCTCCAAGAGTTCGAGTTCGGCTCTAGTCTTCCCTTGCACCTTTGGTTCGGCCTAATAACATAATGGGACTTAAGAGATGATTCTAAAAACTCACTTGGTTTATAACTCACATATAGGTTCGGCCCCTTTAGGATGTAGGTCTTAGAAAATGATTTTAACAACATAGTTTATGCATAGCATTCTAACATTTCGGTTAACATGTAAATCCCCCAAGGTTTTCCTTTCTTTTAGTCCTTAAGAATTGAATGAGGGAAGAAGCTTTGTATTCCTTTAGCCTTTATAACACGAAAATATTTAAGAGGGAGATCATAACTTAAACATGGAGTCTAAGGGACCTTACCTCAAGGATGATGTTTGATGGTGATTCTTCCACCGATATGTCACTCCTGCTTCTAAGTTTCACGAGTTCTTCTAACTGTCCACCTCCACGAGTTAGACGATGAAGGAGGCTAAAAGCTATTAATGATGTTCCCTTACCCTTAACAGGTGAATGGTCGAAGCCTTAGATGGGAGGAAGAGAGGTTGGTTTTTCTTGTGGGTGCTTGTTCCTTGGGGAGAAGGTCGAAGCCTTTGAGAGGGAAATAGAGAGTGTTTTTGTTTTCCTTTTGTTCCTTGCTAATCTTGAGAGTGTGAGGGAGTGCGTACGGTTGGCTTGGGTCTTTTATTTTATCTAAGTCCTCTAATCATCACACCTAGGAAGGGGAAGGGTTAGGTCTAGGTTGAGTGTGTGTGTTAGCAAATCTCCCACCTTGTTCAAGTGTCATACGCATGGGAGGGACTCTTGCATTTCTTACCTAGAAACCAACTCATCATTAATCACTTGGAAGTGATGCGTATAGGGAGGAGAGTTCTTGCATGTCATGCCTTGGTTAGGGAGATTCATCATTATTTTAGGGAGTGAGGCGCATGGGGAAGAGAGTTCTTGCATGTCATGCCTTGGTTAGGGAGAGTCATCATTATTTTGGGGAGTGAGGCGCATGGGGAAGAGAGTTCTTGCATGTCATGCCTTGGTTAGGGAGAGTCATCATTATTTTGGGTAGTGAGGCGCATGGGGAAGAGAGTTCTTTGCGTGTACCAAGGTTAGACACTTTAATCATTACTTGGGAAAGGTTGGTTAATGTGTAAAGCTTTTGCCTTTTAACTTTTCATTGTTGAAGTCCTAGAAGAATGTGTCTTTGTGGCTTCCCAATGCATGGGGTTGGGGTCACCTTGAGTGTATCACACTCATCATAAGGTGTGTAAGAACAAGTCTTCCCTTTTCATGCTAATTATTGCGCCTAGGGAGATGAAGATGTTTATGATCCTTAATGTGTTCACCTAGGAAGAAGAAAAGACACTACATGTTCTTCTTGCCTCCATGATGGTCGCGGCTTGTACTTAGGAAGGCCAGTTGTTCATTTATTTCTTTTTCCTCATTGGTTGCATATAGTGGCATCCTTTCATCTCATGCCACATCACCCATCATAAGTTCATGAACTTGGGCCTTGTTACTCACATAAAGGGGTCCGCGGTTTTTGGGCTTCTTAAAGAGGTTGAGATTTCTTGCATTTGGGCCAAGGCCACACTAGGAAGTGGGTTCGGCCCACTTGGCCTTTTAGGGTTGGATTTCCATTCAAGTTAGTAAATGGGCCAAGTCTTATTCTTTACCTATTGGTTTCGGCCCAAAGGAGTCTCTTTGGTTGGGCTCACCCTAGGTTGGGCTTAGTCTAATATTATATAACTTCAAGAGCCATGTGTTTGGGCCATTAAGGTGATTACTTGGTGTGGGTTTATCCCATCATGCTTGGGCTTTTAATTTGTTCAACCATACTTAACTTGGACTATTCACATATAACTATCATCAATTAATTTACCCACACAAGATTCATTAATAAATAAAGCTACATAATTTAGGGTTATTACAAAGGGCAATCCACCGAACTCACGTTTCGGGGTTCAAATCAATGTACGGAAACCTACAACAATGTAGGTTCGGCCAAGGTAGGCTTAGGTTACTAAAAGGCCATATCAAGTTCTACTTTTCATTTTACGTCATCTAAACGTCGTTTTGCCTAATATTTCGCTCTAGGTCCAATTAACCACTCAACATTAGCAAAACAATTTCCATTGGTTTTCTAACCTTCCAACCACCACACAACCATCTAATTATCATTTAACACATTATACATCATCCAAGCAATGTCAACAACATCAAATCCCTAATTCTCCCTAAATGGCCGAATTGTACATAGGTGAACTCCCAAGGAATTTCAATCAATTTTAACTACTCCACACCTCATACAATCCTATTATATCATCATACAACTACACAACAACTCCCAACACACTTCTAACAACAACTCCCAACACACTTCTAACAACAATCCAAAAACACAAAGTCATGACATTTCTCAAAATTTTCCTAAGTTAAATCACATTTTTCATCAATAATTTTCATTGTATTTATAGCTCTAACACATCATTCTAAGACATTATCATCTAAAACACATTTTCCATTTGAGCTCTCTAACAACACAAATAATCAAATCCCCCTTTAGGGTTCATGAAACAAATCCAAAGATTAAACCATTGAAAAGGTGTAGGAACTTACACAAAAGCTAGGCACAAGGCTCCTCCAAGACATCCTAAACCATTGGAGCTCCAAACAATTCCATGAACACCAAAATTCTCAAGAAATTCGTGGCTAACTTTTGCTTATATCTCACCAATGAGAGGGTTTCAAGGCTAATGGATATCACCAATGTGTTTGGAAGGTGATTTTCAACAAATTTCAAGACAAGAATCACTGGATTTGGTGCCAAAATGACTAAGTTATGGTGAAATGAAATTTTGAAGTGCAAATGGCAAAAGGGAGGGGGGTTCACGGTTTTTAGAGAGAAGGAGAGTGTGGGAAATGATGAATAGTGTTTGAGCACATGTGGCTTAAATGATTTTAAGTGGGGTGGGTCCCACCGCCACCTCACGCAATTTCAGACTAACTTCAATTTCCCTCTGATTCCACTAAACGTCCATAAATTCACAACCTATTTAGAAACTCTAATGTTTAACATTAACCATTGTCCTTTAATTACACTTGATCAGATGAATCCGTAGTTTTTCGGTCGTTAAGAGAAAATGTTGTTTTAAGTTGTTGCGCACGCCGTTGGCACGCTTCCCCAAACTCACTTATTTCCATCAAATTTTATCAGAAATCATATTCCCTAGTTGTATAAACTATTTATAACTTGTATTCAAAACCTAGAGCTCAAAACTCAATTAGCACGCTTTACAGTGCAATTGTACCGCGATATTTTTACCCAGTAAAAACACTATTCACTGAATTTCCTGAAACTTGCCTAACCACTCAATTTTTCGTTCTGAATCCATTTCCAGGGTTATTTTTATCATCTGAGACCTTCTACTCAATTTTTATCTTCCTAGGGTTGCGTGTTGGCTAATTATCGTTTTGCCATTTCTTTTTATTTTGGCCTTATCTTCATGATTTTCACTAATCCTTCTCTTTAATCCTTATTTAATATTTTAAAATTTAATTTAGAATTGCGGGTTGTTATATTTTCCATGCTTTCTTTCCTTCTCACCCAATGGTAACTCTTTATTCTCTATTATACACGTTTCTTCCTGCTTGATTGATGTACCTCTTTCTGCTTTTTGGAAGCTTCTTTTTAACGTTTCCTGCAAAGTGGTTAAAGAAGGTGAGTTAGTGGAGCAGGTGCATTAATGATTCGATCTGTTCCCCTTTTCTTGTATTCTCAACTGATTACATCATCATCTGTTCCTTTCTGGTACTTTTGTTTCTAAGTTCTAGAACTGTGCTTTTGTGGCAAAAATTGGTCACCAGATGAAAGAATAGATGGAATTTTACCATAAAAAAGAGCTTAGATGGGAACGAATTTTTGTCCCATCAACTACCAAGAGATGAGAGATTGTATCTAATGATACAATTGTAAAAGTTTCTTGTTTAGTGTCTCAGCGGATCACTTTAGTATGATTTATGTTAGAAATGTGGCTTCCATACTCAAGAAGGGGGTTGAATTGAGTATTACAAATTTTTTACGAAATTCCCTTTCTAGTTTCTAAATTATCATTTTAAGTAAACTTTGATATATGAAAATATAATCAATACATTCAAATAATCCATAGCAAAGATCGATGGGATGGGGAAAAAGCAGGAAGGGTATAATACCTCACATTTCTAAATTTAATATTTAAAATATTAAGTGAGTATTTAAGTGAAGGATTAGTGAAAATCCTGAAGATTAGGCCGAAATACAAAGAAAGGGAAAAATGGTAATTAGCCATGCACACAACCCTAGGAAGATAAAAATTGAGTGAAAGGTCTGTGAACACCTGATTTTGTCCCAAATATCTTAAAAAAAAAAAAAATTATTGTGAACTCCTATTTTAAAAAGAAAAAAATAAAAAAATAAAAGTAGTAATTAAATAATAAAATAAAATATAAAAAATGAACAAAAGAAGAAAACTACCCGTAACTATTACTTGCATCGTGAGCAGAGCAACTACATTTCTCTCTTTTCCTAAGCTAGCCATATTGTCGTTTCAAGAGGAAAAACTCTGCACAAGAGACCGCCACTGCAAAAGAGTTCTCCACTGGCTTACGTTTTGGGCACAAAGCTACTTCACTGGTGTACGTTGCATACTTTGCTGAAAAGTAAGATATCAGGTAGACAAAATAAGAATGGTTCAGAGATGGATACATGGAAGCAGAGGAGCAGTTCACTAAAATGGAGTTTGGAGAAGACCCATGCTCAATTCAGCAAGGCTCCTTCTTTTTACCTCTCAGATAATGTAATAAAGTTTGGTTCTTTTTTTTATCCTATAAAGCTAACGAAAAGCTACAGAACAAAGGAAGGGACGCTGGTTTTTAGGGGGAGCATTGAAGAGGTTTAAAAAGGGAGACTGAACAAAAAAAAAAGGGTTTTTTTATTTTTTGGTTAGCTAACTTCAGGTTATAAAAAAGAGAACACCTCTCAGAAGCAAAAAAAGAAGAAGAGGGAAGACGAACTAAGCCAAAAAATGAGTATTTTCTAAGAAAAAAAAGCTTTTGCTGTAACCCCCGCCGTTGCCAACTGTCGCACCACCATAGCCCTTTTTTTTTTACACTCAGTCACCAACCACTGCAAGTCCGGCTATTACTGTCATCGAGGAGAATTTCTGTAAGTGTCCATGGTAGAGGATTTCTGATGTTGCTCACTGCCATATAGACTCTGTCTACTCCACCGCCCATCATTGTACTTCATCGCCCAGAGCTTGCATATCACCTTGTTGTTACCATCGTGCAACCTTCACGCGACTTAAGGCTTGTGAGTTGTGCTGTGTTAAAATACCATTACTGTATCTCTTGTTGACTGATATAATCTTTTGAATCATATAACTGTTAGTGTTATCTTTTGGATCACATAGCTGTTAGACTATCATCTTTTGATTCCAACCGTATATGCTAATGAGGATGTATGAGTTTTTTTTTTTTATCCATTCGCTGCATATAGAAGACTAGATATTGATATCGGTGCATGACTTGTGGTCTGTGTCTTCTTATTACTATTGTAATATGGGGTAGTTTCATTTAATGTGCTGAAGAAATGATTAAAATAATTTGGTCATATAACATTGCATTAGAGTTTCCCACAAAGCATTTTCGCCAACTAGTTGTATCATATAACGTATTCTTGCTTTTTTTTGGAAAGGTATATTTTAATATTATTAGGTTAGCGAGTTCTAATTTTCCTTGGTCTGTGTACATTTTCTCTATATTTTAATATTTCCATACTTGCTATGTGCTGATGTACTTCTCGTGGAATAAATGTGTTAACATATTATATATTAGCAAACTTCATATATTCACGATGCAGTGTTGCAACCTTTAATATATTAATATTTAACATTTGCAATGTTGATATCCACCTTTGATTCTTATAAAATGAATATTTTGGTAGATCTCGGGTACTCACAGTTTCAATGTTTACTATGAAGACAAATATTTTAGCAAACATAAGTTGTTGTCTCTGTCCATGCACTTCACGGTCCTACGTCACTATCTTTAATTTATCTTTATTTTTAATTTCTTGTTCCTTTTAAAAGAGAAAAACGTGATCTGAGTACTTTAGCTGATTCATTTTTAATTCACAACCGTTTTATAACAACTAGTTCATTCTTCTTTATTATGAATAACCTTATTTAATTCTTAAATGTGTTTGATTTTTAGAAAAATAAATCGTAAGTTATAGTAAAAAGGGTTTTAGCTGACATGTGACATCTTGCTAATATCATAGCTTTTTTTTGAATCATTTCTATTGTGACAATATGGTGATTTTAAAACGCTTAATAATAATAAATATTGATTTGAGGATAAATTTTAAAGATTAAATATTAATTTATCATTAAATAAAATGGGAGTCAACTGAGTCGTGACGACTTGTTAACCCGAAGTTTTTGTGTTTTGGGTTATTTTGGCTGAGACAGCTTGGTGATCTATAACTCGTAATAAAATTATAATATTAAAATTATTATATATGGATTAGCTGAGTTAAGACAGCTTGTTAATCTTGCGTCTCGCTCGGATCATATTGGTTGGGACAACCTGATAATCCGGGAACGTCGAATATAATCAAATGTTTTTTTTTCAAAATTAAAATCAATCAACACACAAATATTCTAAAGAACGGCGTAGCTTTGAATTCCTCACTGTACCGGAGGATACTTCGGAGCGAAACTCTTTCCGTCAAGCTAAAATAAAATTTTAATATTGTAGTCTTCTTACTTCCTAAATAATCATATTTATTTTTTTAAGGGATAAAATAAATATTTTTAAAAGCTATTAATAATTCGCACAATTAATTTAAGGTAACCGTTTATAAACGGATGTGTCAGGGGTGCAGTGGGATTAAGTTTCCACCCTTCCTTGCGCATAATTAGACTCCCGAACCTTGATTTTTATAGACCAGTTTGCAATAAAGGGTTTTCCAATTTTTCCAAAGTAAATAAAATTGGTGGCGACTCCATTGTTTTTAATTTTTAAATTTCGGGTCGTTACAAGGTCTCAGATGATAAAAATAACCGTGGAAATGGGTTCAGAACGAAAAATTGAGTGGTTAGGCAAGTTTCAAAAAAATCAGTGAATAGTATTTTTCACGGGTAAAAATATCGCGGTACGATTGCACTGTAAAACGTGCCAGTTGAGTTTTGAGCTCTAGGTTTCAAATATGAGTTATAAATGGTTTATTGAGTTAGGAAATATGATTTTTGATAAAATTTGATGGAATTAAGTAATTTTGGGGAAGCGTGCCAACGGCGCGCGCAACAGCTTAAAACAGTGTTTTCTCCGAACGACCGGAAAACTCCGGACTCACCTAATCAAGTATAATTAAAGGAGAATGGTTAATGTTAAAAATTATAGTTTCTAAATAGGTTGTGAATTTACGGACATTTAGTGGAATCGTAGAGAAATCCGGATGAGTTTTAAATCGTGTGAGGTGGCGTGGGACCCACCCCACTTAAAATCCACTTAATCCACCTCATCACCACTATTCATCATCACCTTCTCTCCCCTCCTTTCAGCCCAAAACCGTGCAGCCCCTTATCCTTAGCCATTTTAGGTTCAAAATTTTCTTCCTTGATAAATCCTTCATTTCTCAACCAAATCCCTTGATTTTTGTGTTGAAATTCAATGGAAATCACCTTCTAAACACATTGGTACCACTCTTGAGCCTTGAAACCGCGTATTTGGTGAGATATTGGCCATTTACAGCCACAAAATTTTAGAGAAAAATGGTTGTTCATGGAGCTTTTTGATCTTCCATTGCTTGGAGGAGTCTTAGGGTAGCTTCTAGCCTTTGTTGTGAGTACGTTTCCATCCCATTTACATGGTTTAATTGTGATTGAATTTTTGGAAACCTAAAGCTTGATTTGATGATGTGTTGTGTTAGGGAGCTCAATTGGAAAATGTGTATTAGATGATAATGCCTTAGAATGATGTATTAAAGCTAGAAATGCAATGAAAATTTTAAGTGAAAATTGATGATTTTTAACTTAGGATTTATTTTATGGTCATGACATGGAATTTTGGGAAATGTGTTAGGATTGATTAATGAGTTGTTGTATGATCGTATGATGATAAAATAGGATGATAGAAGGTGTGGAATGGTTGAAATTGATTGGAAACCCCTTGGAGTGTCATAGGACACAATTCGACCCTTTGAGGAAAAATGAGTGAATTGATGTTGAAAAATGATTTGGATGATGATTTGTGTAGTTATATGGTACTTAGATGGGTTGTGTGGTGGTTGGAAGGTGTTAGAATCAATGGAAAAATAATAACTTGTGTTACGGACCTAAATGAACCTAGAGTGAATTATTACGCAAAACGATGAGTAAAAGACGTAAAACGTAAAAATAGCACTTGAATTGGCCTTATGGCAACCTAAGGATGGGTAATAAAATGAGAAAGAAAATTTAGAAAAATAAATCATCAAATAACACATGTATGGCCGAACCATCAAGGAAGGATGGGGAGGATTTTGTGATTTTGCGTTTTGACGTTATTTGACGCGTACTGATGGTTGTACGTGATTGTATAGGTTGTCGTACGTCGACTTGAATCTCGAACCTTGAATCAGTGAGTTGCCCTTGGTCCTGGACCAAGTGGATTGAGGTAAGTAATTGGTTCAATGCATGTATAATTGTAAATTAGCATGTATTGTTTGAATTGTGAGTGATTGGGAATGTCCTCTGTGTAGGCATTCTGCTGTGTACCAAGTTGAGGGATAAGCTGCTGCGGAGCTAGTGAGAAAACTATTTAAGGTAACCTCTTGGTACTGGGGCTTGTTCCCCTTTTCTGTTCCACCTTGGCAACGGTAGAAAGTGCAAATGAGTAGTGTAGAACAACATGAGCATGCATGCATTATTACATTGGGTACTTATGTACGAGTCTCTGGCCAGTAGACAGGTTTAGCCTTCGGTCAATTTCGGACTTCCACTGGATAGGTCTCCGAGAGGGAGTTCCAGTTGACCTAGGGTCGTGGTGTGTGATCCGGATAGGAGCACACTAGGAATGTCTCGGTGTTATGGTTGGTTTGGGCATCATGGTTGTGGTTCTTAGAACACACCTTGGATGATACCCGTAGGCTTATATATGCCTAGGGCGTGCGTGGTATTGGTAGCTACCATCCCGCATCATCGTATTTTGTATTCCGATATTCCCCAGTTTCTCTAAATCCCTTGCTTTATCCCGTTTTGAAAGTGGTTGTTTTATACTATTGATATGCATTGAAGTGAACCATTGGGCGGAGTTTTCTCCAGAACCTCTGGGTTACTGAGATATATTCGTATATCTCACCCCGTCTCGGGGCAATTATTTCAGGAGGTAGCAGTGGCACAGGAGTGGCGAGCAAGAGGCCTGTAGGATGAGTCATGGGAGCATTGTCATTATTGTGTCTGAGTCTAGTTAGTTATTAATTCATTCGAAGTTATGTTTAAATTTGTAAATTCAAGTTCATATTTCAAGTTGTAAATTCAAGTTATGAATATGTACATTGTTATATTTAAATGAAATGTTGTAAGTATGCATGAATATTGATGTAATATGATGGAAGGGCTTTAGGCCTATTTTAGATGATGATTACAAGTATGATGAAAAAAATGCATGAAAGTGATGTTAGTGATTGCAACTATTTAAGAATGATTAAAGTGAGCTATGTGTCTAATAACTATAAACTGGATTGAGTTGTAAGTGCCCCAAGGCGTTGTTGGTCCTTGTGTGTGCCTCCCATTGGATTATTACTGGATTATTATTGGATTATTAGGTACAATTGATGTACTTTTGAGTCTGTACAAATTTGAGGATTTAAGGAAAAACAAAGGAAACTCTGGCGAATTTTCTGTAGAATTAGCAGATTTTAGGTGAACTTCGGGAGAGCATATCTCCCTCTATAGAGGTTCGATAGGGACGTGCCATACACCATTTTGAAGGCTGAGATGTCCTCTACCTTGTGTCAAAATTTGGGAAAAATCTGGGTTGGTCTACGACCTGAAAATAATGGAGGAACTCAGACTACTCATGTGCCTACTGCACATGTGGCAGTTCTGGACCAGTTTTGAGAAATTAATTTCTGCTTCGTTTCTCAGTCAAATTAAGCGTATGATATATAGAATCGAAGATAGAGGTGTCTAGTTTGTAGCATAAAAATTTGAGAGAAATTGGATGAGTATATTTAATGCAGTAATTCAGAGAGTGAGAGAGGTTTTGAGCAGTTTTGGGGTTGGTTGGCTGTTTTGCTTATCCAACTTCAAACGGCGATAACCGGAGCAAATGAGCTCCGAATTGAGCGTGTGATAGCTTGTTAAAAAGGGAATTAAGTAAGAAAAAAATATAATCTGATAAGAAGGTGTGGTGGTGAGCGGTGTGTTCGCAGAAAATTAATGAGTGAACCATGTTCGAAAGGGTAAAAACGTACAGTTTAGTAATTGGCTAAGTGGGTTTATGGGAACCCCTTAGTAACTTATAATAAGTAAAGTAAGTTATAAAAATAGTTTAAATAAGTCTTCCGCAAGAGTTTACGGTTACAGTCACAGCTTTTAATTATTTCGCTTTTTATGTTTTAAATGCTCGCGTAATAATCGGAAAAAATTTATTCGCATTTTTATAAATGAATCGCTGTGATTGTAACTGCGCTTAATATCATAATTAATGTTAACAATACCGGTGTACAACGGGCTGTTACAAAGGGAATGAAAGAGGTAAAGCAAGAAGAGTAAGCTCAACGGATAGTTTCCACATGTCCAGAATCAAAGAATATGTGTAGAAAAGAATGACAGATTCTAAGCTCGCATGCTTTTAGCCTTTGGAAGCACCTCCTTCATCCACCCCTTGGGCTCACCACTGAGCCCACTAGCGATGTCGTTCCAATCAGACTCTAATTACTACCGGCATAAGAATGGGAATTCTTTACTTGATAGGGGCGCCTGAGTTCAATAGAGAAAGGGGATCCTTGGTCCACACTTCTTTCATCTTCCTGGTCAGAATCGGGATCAGCTACTTAGTCTTCTCATTCTAGTTACGGAGGAATGTGCTCAATTCCTCTTGCTGATCAGATCCATTTTAGCTAGTCGGTAAGCAAGCAGCAAATAGGTGTAGAGCAAAGCATTTCGTATTAAGAGCATACCTCTTTCGAGAAAGAAATGGAATACCAGTCTCGCCTCAGGAGAAAAGACAGTTTCCAGACTTTTGAGTAAAAAAAAGCGCGAAGAGTTTCTGTTTGCAGGTTTGAAACTAGAATAGGCTGCTAGGAAGGAGGACGCCGAGAACTTCACTTCGACGCTAGGGAACACTTCCTACATCTTTGGAATTGAATCAAAATCTATAGTCTATAAGAGATAGAAAGGATCAAAGGCTTGTAACCACATCAGCTAGTCTCTTCTTTCTACTTCATACTCAATCAGTCATTCCGTTTGAAATAAGCTAATAAGCTCTTTATCGATTCGCCGCATTTCTATCTTTGACTATCAAAACAAAAAGAAGACTAGCTTTCTGTTATCTTCACTAACTCGATTCAAGAGCGACTTCCATACAGATAAGAAGATTTAATCTGTCTATCCTATATGAATACATTGAATTTGAGATGCAAATTGAATAGGAATGAACCCATGGAGTGGTGGACAAATTCATAGCTGCTGCTTTCTTTCATAAGGGAATCCTATTTCCCAAGTGGATTTGATTTCCAACATCTTGCCAGTACGCAAGAAGAACAGATTTCTTGTTCCACTAGCTAGGACAAAATTCTCAGATGTCCCTTTCGTTATTACAACCTTATTTTTTGATGTCAAGGACCAGAAGCTATGCGCTAATTCTCATTGGATCTCAATTGTTCTTAACAGCGATGGCTATTCATTTAAGTTTTCGGGTAGCACCATTAGATCTTCAACAAGGTGGAAATTCTCGTATTCTGTATGTACATGTTCCTGCGGCTTGGATAAGTATTCTTGTTTAATTATCACAATGAAAGAACCTATCTAGTACACACAATATATCAAAGAAGCAATTAAAGTGCTAAAAATAAAGAGTTTAGAGTTTAGAGAATTGCAAACACAATATTTCCTAGTTCGGTCATCACCACTTGTGATCTACATCTAGACAGAAGCCGATCAAATCTATCACCAATAGTCAAGCTTCATAGGTGGTTGACAAACCTTTACAATCTTCCAAGACTTTGGGTTCTTGGATACCTTACAACCCCACTCTAAATTTACTTAGGTATTTGGGTACCTCTCAAATACAATGGGTTTCACTACCCTCATAATTCAGCAATACAAAGGAAGGTGTTTAGAAATAAATATACACTCTCAAAGTGTGGATATACAACTTTAAGCATTATAGGTATATGGATTTTCAAGATATGAGCTCAAATATGTTTGACCTTTGAAAGGTATGAAATAATATGCAAATGATAATGTAAAAGCTCTCAAATTATCCTTAGGATGTGTAAGAATAGTGATCAATATGTTTTAGGGCTATTGGGAATGTATATATAGTGATTTTTCCAAAACTAGCTGTTTATAGGTTTTAGAGGCTTTCTGTCATAGTGGTAGGTAATCGATTACCACGTGCAGGTAATTGATTCCTAACCTGACAATAAGAACACCGTTTTGTATTTTGGGCATAACTTGAGTTATTCTTATCGGATTAATGTGCTATTGGTCTCATTAGAAGGATAAAAGAAAGATATACAACTTGAATAAGAATTTTTTTGAAATATAATAACCAAATTATGCAGCAAATCTTAAGTTCAAATGTGTTCTAGCTTGCTTCCAACCACTTTTCATGAAAGATATTAACTTGATAAATATGTTTTGAAGTAATAAATATGTCAAGGATATTTTCCAAGGGTTTTTCAAATATCTTTCAAGTGTTTAAAGTTATAGATTATGCAATTTGAAAAACATGTTTACTTTGAGAAAAACTTTGAGCTCATGCAATGCAATCTACCATATACCCTTACATATAAGTCTAAATCCTAAAGATTTGTTCTAAATATGATTTTGGAATTAGCTTCATGTCTTGTGTCTTGAATCTTTACTTGAGCTTGATGCTTTGACTTGTTGGATATGACAATTCTTGACACTTTATTGGTTTTGATCATTTTTCATCATGGTTGTGATATTTAGCTTCTCTTAGATGTTGTCCATGGTTTGTTATATTTGATCTTGGTGTTTCGCTTCTAATTATTCCTTGTTGCTCTTAATCTAATGATCTTGGCACTTTGATATGTCATTACTCTTTTTTGTATGGCTACATTGTATATCTTCAATATCCACAAATGATTGATGTTTTTTTTGCTCTTGAACAATACTCTTCTCTTTTTGTTGTTGCCACTTTGTTATAATCAAAGCATACCTTGTATCTATAATTTGTTCAACTAACAAATGCATCTATAACCACGGCTAAGGCATCTTCATGCCTGCACCCATGGGGCCTGTACCTTACATCTTATGTAAGTAAGCTGATGTCGTAGTAGTCTAATCGAGTTGACTAATTCCCTATCTTAGTGATTCTTAACTAGGAACAATATTCAGCGAACAATCAAATAGAGTACTTGAGTCCTCATAATTAAGATCTCATCATAAATCCTCAAGATACACATTGATTATTTCAAGGGTCTTTATTCGTAAAACAATAATAATAAATAGTAAATAGAGATAGATACATAACATATAAAGTAAATGTTCTAAATATTGTTTATGAAAAATTCCAAAGTACATGGTGTCATCTGACTCTCAAATTGTCTCTAGGACACCTATACTAATGACTTGTTTACAACCCAACTCGTTGATTATATATTTTAATGAGAGTCATTTCCAAACATTAGGGGAAGAAAGCCAAAAGCTTAATTAATCCCAAAAAAAATTTCTTGAAGAAAAATCAAATGAGTTATCTTGATCCACGTACAAGTATGACTGGACTTGAAGTTCAAAATTTCATTAACTTTCAAACTTTAGCAATTTAAATACCATGTGTATTTACTGATCACAAAGGAGTGACTAAGTCCTATATTCGTGCAGACAATGCACCACCTATAGTGGATATTTCAAAGGGACAAAATATGCTCGAGTCTAATCAATCAGGAAGCGTGAATGTCCTGCAGGGGATAAAAATATAAATTGACAGAGAAGAAAAATAAGTCACTTATTGCACCACTTGAAAAGGTTGATCCTAAAGAAAGTGAGCCCGGTAAAATAAGTACAACTGCTAAGTACAACAATCCTAGGAATACAAAATGACTAAATATGAATGTCATGGGAAACAATGAAGATTTTATTGATGCTGACATAGAAATTGCAATAAATTGTATTGATAAGGGAGAAAATATAATAAAGTTATAACTGTCGTCAATAACTCATTTGCCTTCCAGAATCGAAAACCATTCAAGAATGCCAAAATCATTTAGATTGCAAATGAATAGAATAAGGCAATTAAGGAAGAACAAAGGTTTTAGCAGAGACCCAACATCAATTATGATATTTCTTATTCTCCCATAATGGATTGTAATATGTCTTGTCACTTGATCAATATGACAACTAGGAAGCACCTTGAGATGCATTTAATGGACACCGTGCTTGCATTTTTATATGGGTCACTTCATAGTGATATTTATATGAAAATCCCTAAAGGATTCTATAACACCTCTTATTTCTATAACGTATAATTTTATATGAAAATAAGGATTAAAGGGTAGGATTAGTGAAAATTCTGAAATTAAGGCCAAAATACAAAGGAAGGATAAAACGGTAATTAGTCAAACACGTAACCTTAGGAAGAAAAAATTGAGTAGGAGGTCTCAAATGATAAAAAAAACCCTGGAAATGGATTCAGAACGAAAAATTGAGTGGTTAAGCAAGTTTCTGAAAATTCAGTGAATAGTATTTTTACTGGGTAAAAATACTGTGGTACAGTTGCACCGTAAAGCGTGCCGAATGAATTTTGAGCTCTAGGTTTGGATATAAGTTATACATGGTATATAGGACTAGAAAATATGATTTCTGGTGAAAATTGATGGAAATTAGTAAGTTTGGGGAAGCGTGTCCACGACGCGCATAACAGCTTAGAACTACAATTTCTCTGAACGACAGAGAAACTTCAAATTCATCTTATCAAGGGTAATTAAAGGACAATGGTTAATGTTAAAAATTAGAATTTCTAAATAGGTTATGAAATTATGGACGTTTAGCGGAATAGGCGGAAGATTTGAATTAATTTGTACGAGTGAAGTGGCGATGGGACCTACTCGACTTAAGTGACAATATGAAAACATTGCCTATACACTATTCACTCACCTTCCTCCCTCTTCTCTCTCCTATTCCACGGCCTCCATGAATGCTTGGGGAAGTTTTGATTCAAATTCTCAATCCCTCCTAACTCATTCAATACTACTCTGAATCAAGAAAAGTTTGTGAGCAAAGTTGTTGGAAATCATCACCCGAACACATCCCACCTATTAGTTTCCCTTGAAACCCTCTCAATTGTGAGAAAAAGGGCAAAGTCAGCCACGAATTTGAAGGGAATTTTGGGATTTTTGGAGTTGTTTGCTCAAGTTATTGCTTGGGGATCACTTGGAGGAGTCTTGTGAGTTGATTGTGGGTAAGTTTTAATACCTTTTATTGGTTAAATTGGTGAATTGATGAACCCTTAGTTCATCATGGTTTTTAGCAGGAATTAGGATCAAATTGTGTGATTAAATGATGAAAAACAAGGTTAATGTCCTAAGATGTCCTCAATTACAAGTTCAAGAGCTTTATTGGAAATTTGTATGATTCTTGTAGGAAAAGCAAGCTTGAAAAACAACTGGAGAAGGAAGAAGATTCTGGAGCTCAAGAGGAGAAAAATTGCCTAAGTGTTGAGCGCTAAAACGTCCACACTGAGCGTTTTAGCGCCCTGCTACAGGAAGAGGCCAAAACTTGCTGGTGATGAGCGCTAAAACGCCCACACAGAGCGTTTTAGCGCGCTGCTGCACTAAGAAGATGGAAAATTGCTGGTCTTGGGCGCTAAAACGTCCTGCAATAAGCGTTTTAGCGCCCTAAAGTGGAAAAAGATTTTGGTCTTCACCGCTAAAACTTCCAAATCAAGAGTTTTAGCGTTGGAGTCAGTTAAAGTTAGTTGAGCATTCACCATGTTTGGACGCTAAAACGGTCATTCCTTAACGTTTTAGCGTTGGAATCAGTTAAAAGCAGTTGAGCATACGTAAAGCATGGACGCTAAAACGGTCACTTATGGACGTTTTAGCGCCCACATCAGTTTTCTGTTTTTAATTGTAACACTATATAAGGCAAAGCCTTGACACTTAGAAAAAATCTGGATCTGAGGGATCTGAACTCTCTCTCTCTCTCTTAAACTTAGTCTGACTTCTCTCTAAATTCTCTTAGTTTTTGTATTAGGATTTCCTTGTAATAGTTTGGAGATTGAAGACTTTCAACATGGAAATGAAGTTTGTTTCTTCTTCTCTCATTTATTCCTTAGTCATGTCTGAGTAGAGTCTTTGTAGTCTGAATGCTATAGAACTCCATAATAATTCTATGTTGATTTGATTAATATGATGAAGTATTTTCCATGTGTTGATTTGAGATTTTCTGATTTAATTATTTCTATCAAGGAAGTAATATAGAACAGGGATGTTTATATAACTTCTGTATTTGATAATCTCAACATCAGAATTCTAGTACTCAAGGGATTGATGCTAGAGTTCTGATGTAATCTTAAAACTTTAGTATTTCATGCATGTATTAAGAAAGAGATCACCAAGGGATTGGGTTTCTGATTAATGTATCCATCAAGGTAGTAAGGGATTACATCTTGATGATAAGTAAAAGGTTGATTAACATCACATGGAAAGGAATTCATCATATGATCAGTTTTTTTTTACATAGGTTATTGTAGAGGAAAGTTGTTTTCTGACTACTTGTTATTTTATTAATTCCTAATCCACATTTACTTTGTGTCAAATTACTTACAATCAATTTTCTGGTGACAAATTATTCATGATTTTTACAAACTTTTATTTGATTCAAATTAGTTTTCTATGGTATATTGGTGTTTGAACACAATTCCTCGTGGGAACAATCTTTACTCATCATTTTATTACTTGTACGATTAGTGCACTTGCTAAACGTCCAACATGAATCAATTTCATGAACCCTAGACTTGATTTGTGTGATTGATGTAGTTAGAGAGCTTAAATTGAAATTGTGTATTAGATGAAAGTGACTTAGAATGATGTTTTTGAGTGATTGATGTCATAAAAATTATTGATGAATTAATTGGTAACTTGGTCAATTTTTGGAATGGATGATTCGACATTTTATGAAATGACTATGTGGGATGATTGTGTAATTGAGTTGTGGAGTGTTTGTATGAATTAAATATAGGATTGTAAGGTGTGTGGAAGTATTAAATTGGATTGGATACCCTTGGGTTTGTGAGCATGTTGAATTCGGCCTAGAGGGGGCATATAGGGTGTGATATTGTAAAATTATGTAATTGATGTGTTGTGGTGTTAAATGGTGTTTAGAGGTGTTGTGTGATGAGTGGATGCATGAAAAATAAAAGGAAAAATAATTGGTTTGTGTGGAATTTACAATTGGACCTAGAGTGGAATAAATGGAAAAATGGTATTGTGATGGTGTAGGATGGAAAGTGGCACCTAAAATGGTGTTGTGGTACCATTACGATGCTAAAGAAAAATAAAAAGAAAATTTAGGAAAATGTTTTGGAAATGTACACTTTGTTGGCCGAACCTACCATTGTGTAGGGGAAGATTTTGACGATTTGTGATTTTGGTGGATTCACTATGTACTGATGATCCGTGTATGATCATTGTAGGTTGCCTCCCGCGAATTTGAACACTGAACCGTGAGCTCGGTGGGTTTCCCTTGGTCCCGGACCAAAGGGGTGGTGGTAAGTACTCTTGAACCATGCATGTAGGCTTGATAACTTGGATGTATTTGGCTGAATGGAAATTGAATTGGGAATGTCCTATGTGTAGGCATTTTTGTTTGTACCTGGCGCGGGAACGTAGTGCATTGCAGCTGTGTGAAGGAGGTTATTAAGGTAATCCCTTGGTACTGGGGTTTGATCCCCGTGTGTGTTCCACCATGTCCGTTGAGGGTAATGATAGGAAATGTATGTGAATGATATAGGATAACATGTTCATGAATATTGAATGTGTTGTGGTACATAGGATGTACCGTGTCTCTGGCCAGTAGACTGTTGCCTTCGGGCGTTACGGACTTCCACTAGATAGGTCTCCGTGAGGGAGTTCCAGTTGACCTGGGGTCGTGGTGTGTGATCCGTAGAGGAGCACACTAGGAAGTCTCTGGTGGTTATGGATGGAGGGTGCCTTGGTTGATTATGGGATCACTCCTTGGTTTGATACCCGTAGGCTATATCCGAGGCCAATAGGGTGTACGTTGCGTGATTTTGGCATTGACCATTCCAGCTTCGTCGTATTTTGTTTCCCTATACTTCCCTACTTCACTAAATCCCTTGCTTTATCCCGTTTTTGAATGTTATGTTATATTATTTATATGCATCGAAGTGAGCCATTGGACGGAGTATTCTCCATAACCTCTGAGTTACTGAGATATATTCGTATATCTGACCCCGCTTTGGGGACTTTGTTTCAGGAGGTAGCAGTGGTATCAGGGAAGCGGACAAGAAGCCCGTAGGTTGAGCATGAGGACTTTTGCTTATTTTGCATTTTGATGGCCATTGGGCCTAGGCTAGACTTAGGACATGAACACTATGTTGAGATAGGAATTTTCATATTATCATTTTGTTCATGTCTATTTTGGCTAAGTTTAGTTGTTGCTTATTATGTTTCATTTGAAAGATTATGGCAATGTAAATTGTAATATGTCTATTTGAGAAGTTGTAAATTGTAATATGGATAATTGATGTAACATTGAAGTATGTAATATGATGAAAGGGCAATAGGCCTATTCTAGGATGTGAATGATGACTTATGATTCAAATAATGCATGCAATTGAACCTTTGTGATTGAAATTAGTTAACTTGAAAAAGTAAGCACTGATTATGTATTTTGAGCAAATTGAGTATAAACTGTGAAGGGTTGTAAGAGCACCAAGGCATTGCTGGTCCTTGTGTGCCACCCATGATTATTAGGTACAAATTGAGGTTAGAGAACACATTTGCAAATATGGGATTTATTGGAAAAACAAAGGAAACTCTGGCAAATTTTTTAGAAATTGGCAGAATTTAGGCAAACTTTGGAAGAGCATATCTCCCTCCACAGAAGTCTGATGGGGACGTAATATACTCCTTTTTGAAGCTTGAGATGTCCTCTACCTTGTGGTAAAATTTGGGAATTTTCTGGGTTGCACGAAGACCTGTATAAGCCATTGAATTCGGAATGTCCAGAATGCACCTGTGCAGGGGCTATTTCTGGCAGTTTTTGGGAATTTTATTCCTGCTTCGTTTCTTGGTCAAATTAAGTGTATGATATGTCAAATTGAAGCTTGTGGTATCTAGTTTACTGTATAACAATTTGAGAGAAACTGGTTGAGTATATTTTCTGGAATCTGTGATAGAATGAAGGTTGTTTGGAGCCGGATTGAGGTTGGCTGACATATTTGCTTGTCCAACTTCAAACGGCAATATCCGGAGCAAACGAGAACTTTATGACTCGTGTAATAGCTTGTTAGAAATTTATTTAAGTGTAGAATAACATATCAATAGATGAGAGGTTCATAGAATGCAGATTATCCGCTGTAATTAAAAGACCGAACCGTGTTCGGATAGGTAGAAAACGTAAAAGTGATATTTAAGCTAAGTGGGTTTATGAGAACCCCTTAGTGACGTGATAGAAGTGTTGTATGATATTTAAGTAGTTTCTAATATTATTCCGCGAAGAGTTTACAGTTATGGTCACAACTTTTATTTATTACGCTTTATTATTATTTTAAATGCTCGCGTAATAAACGGAAAAAGTTTACTCGCATTTTTATAAATGAATTGTTGTGATTGTAACTGCGCTTAATATCATAATTAATATTAACAATACCGATGTACAATGAGCTGTTACAGATTCCCCATACCTCATATACAAAAACAAAAAAATTGCAGTATGTTTAGCATTAAACTACAAAGATCATTGTATGATCTCAAACAAATTATTATCTTGGCTTGTAAATTGAGCATCTTCCAAAAAGTTTTTTTTATTGCATCGATGTAACAATATAAGTACCCCAATGATGTTCTATTCACTAGAAGTGAATAAAGATCCATTTAAACCTAAAGAAGTTAACGAGATAGGATTAGGACTTTAAGTTTCTTATCTTAAGCATTATAGGAGCACTATTATACTTTGCAAATTGAAACAAGCTTGATATTACATTTGTAGTAAATATTCTAGGTAAATATAATGTTGTCCCTACCCAAAGACTTTGGAATGACGCTAAACATATTTTTCATTATCCTTAAGATTCTATTCATCTTGGTTGGTTATTTCCACGAGATTGAGATTTTATATTAGTGGAAGTTTTTTATGCTGGCTATATGTTACATAATAACAATTATATATGTATATCTTTGTGGAAGCACAACAATGTGATGGAAGGCTGTAAAAGCAAAATGTAGTTGCTACTTCCTTAAATCACTCTGAGACCGTGCATTATATGAAACTTCTCGAAAATGTGTTTGAAATAACTTATTAATATTTCATGTGGTTTACCCACAATTGATAATACCCAATGCAACTTGCATTGCACAATGAATGATGTATATGTTAAGAGTGTTAAGAATATGCATTTCACCAAAATTCTTTTACAAAATGAACTCCGAGATAAAAGTAAAATAGATATCCATCAAGTTCACTATAGTGACAATCTTATCGATTTATTCACTAGTCCCTACGTACTCCCACATTTGAGAAATTGGTATATGGAATAAGTATGCGTAAACTTGATAGATTACTATCTGCAAGGGGAGTGAAATAATCATCATGAAGGTTTATTACTGTATTTTTTTTTCCTTTGCCAAGATTTTTTCTAAAGGTTTTTTCTTGGTCAGAAGTTTTTAATGAGGCAGTGAAACAATGCTTTGGTAGGATATGTCATATATTATTTTTCCTTTCTTGGTTTTTACCTTTGTGTTTTCTAGCGAGGTTCTAATAAGGCATGAACTTAGCATAATGACGTCCAAGGGTAAGTACGATAAACGGATGTTATCGATGTAATTGAACATTACTACAATTTATTATTGGAGAAGATTACGAGATTGTCACTATCGAAAATTTTAATTGTTGTTCCTCGTCCTTAGCTCCATGGGTATATGGCTCAGTTAAGGATGAGTTATACACACTACACTTTTTTCGCTTCACTAAATTTTTATCCCACTAAGTTTTTCTTGGAAATTATTTTCAATAAAACAGTATAAGTTAGCATATAATGAAAGATTGTATGCTAATTATGAATATTGTACTCTTTTTCCTTCACTAAATTTTTTATCCCACTGAATTTTGTTTAATAAGGTTTTAACGAGAGATATTCTTAATGTAAAGTCTTCCAAGGGAAAGTGTTGTAAAATATCTATCTTAATATATGGATGACCTTTGGTCTTTCATATGTCTCATAATGTGTGGATGACTATTTGGTTGCTCATGATTTTTTATGTATTATATAATCACCACATTAATGGTGTATTTAAGTATAATTAGTTTCTTATTATATTTAATCCTTAATAAGGACATGATTTCTATTAAAATTCTGATGATCAATGGATAATAAGAATTGTGTGACACTTCTATACTTTTCTCTTATTTCTGTGTTTTGTTCTCCCTTCGTTTTATAACAAAAGAGAAGTTTGAAGGAGTCTACTCAAAGTTCATTATGCATGCCATTATTTAAACACTTATATTTGGGAAGTGGGAGTTGATATGATACCCGAAATAAGTATATTTGTATCGAGATTAGTTGTTAAAAGAATTAGTAGTTTTGGTTTTATTATAAATATTTAAAAATTTATTAAAAATAATTAATAAACAATTAACAGTTGACAACTTAATAGATGCATGTCCAAATATGAAATATAAATATGACACGATATTTATACGTTGACACATTAAATTTTAAAAATATATTGTTCGATATGATTAAAATGCAAATTCAATATTAAATAAAACATTAATATTAAATTAAAACACCAATATTTTAAGTAATGCTAACAAATAAATATTATTATTGTTTAATCATTATTATATTTCACTTTTATCAGTATATGAATTTTAAAACTAATTGAAACACATGGAGAAAAAAAATCCGAAGTATTATCGGATGCTGGTATAGCAATAATTTTGAGGTTTACGTGCTTTCTAATTAACTACTCACATTGGCCACCGGTTACTCATAAATAGATAGGTGCATACTAATTTCCAAAAATATACGATAATATTCATTTTTTTCTACAACGTGAAAATAGCAGTTCAAAAAACTGTATTAGAAGTAGACTGTATTTGTTATTCGATTTGAAAATCTAAAAAGATATGATTGATGATCCACCCGTAGTTTTTTTAGTAAAAACACTCTTAAAATAGAAAATTTCTTTAAATAACAATGAACAAAAAAAGTTGTTATGTCTTCTTACTTGGAATAGAATGCTAAGAGCATGACTTCTTGTCAAATATGATAAAGTTTTTTTATTTGGCAAACCCCTTTTTGAATTTAGATAAAAACCCAATCCTTATATGAATTACCAATCCAAGTAAATACTAATATGGTAACTGGATATATATAATTTTCCAACAATGTACAACTTAAGATATATATATATATATATATATATATATATATATATATATATATATATATATATATATATATATAAAATATTTCTCGATGTGCTTGAGATAAGTTTATCTCTGGCTACCCTAAAACTACGTCATTTTATTTATTTATTTCCTTATATTAATTGATTCATATTTGAATGGTTATGATTTTTTTTTCTCTCTCTTCCTTTGTCACTATTGATCCATCTTTGTATGGTTATGATTTAGTAGCCGGAGATAAGATTATCTCAAGCAGCTTGAGAAACGATAAGCCCTATACACATATATATATATATATATATATATATATATATATATATATATATATGGAAAAATATCTATCCTTTTAAAGGTTGTAAGTTTATATCCTTTTAGATCCTAACCGTTGATATCCGTCCATCAACGGTTATAATCTATTGGGTCAAACTTAATGTGCCAAATTTATTATTAATTAATTAATAATTTTAATCCAATAAATTGTAACCGTTGATGGACGAAAATCAACGGTTAGGATCTAAAAGAATATAAGTATATATCCTTTAAAAGGATAGATATTATTCCTATATATATATATGTATATATATATATATATATATATATATATATATATATATATATATATAAGGAAAAACATCTATCCTTTTAAAAGATATAAACTTATATCATTTTAGATCCTAACCGTTGATTTTTGTCCATCAACGATTATAATCTATTGGGTCAAACTTAATGAGCCAAATTTATTATTAATTAATTAATAATTTTGATCCAATAAATTATAACCGTTGATAGACAAAAATCAACTGTTAGGATCTAAAATGATATAAGCTTATGATAGACTATTATTATAAAACTTTTATTCCGTTATCAAATTTGAAGTATCATTAAATGAATTCATCAAAGTTTAAATCCAAATTCATGTGAATAATTGAATAAACTTTTTTTTTTTTTTTTTTGATAACAATTGAATAAACTTTTAAGTCCAACGTAACTTCCAAATCAAAACTAAAACAATGTTAGGATTTGAATTTTGAAATCACATCAGTTTTAGAAAAAAAAACGTACCTACCAAGATTCGCGAGCAATAATTATCATTAAAAGAATTTGATTATAGAATATCATAGTGTGGTTAGAAATCCTAGTACCATCCAAACATGGCATTGGAGAACATTCCTAAAGTGGCGATTACCTACTCCTCAAGTAAATAGAATACCATATTAAGATCATTGCCACACATAGTAATCTATCTGTCACCTTTCCCTCTAAAGTCCTTATTTTGGTCACATTTTCCTTCCTTGGTGGTCTCTGCAGAATCTTAATCCTTTCCAACAAACAAACAGTTTTGTTTTTGTGTGCTGTGAATATAAATAAGAAACCTCTTTCGGGTCCTTTCTTTTTCTTTTTCTTTTTTTCAATTTTTTTCATTATCCCTCTTACCCTCTATTCTGAATGCTGGTTGGTTCAGTGTTTGGTGAAGAAAAGGAAGGAACTTTTGGGAGAGAAGAAGAAAACCATGGGGAGAGGGAAAATTGAGATAAAGAAGATTGAGAATTTGAACAGTAGGCAGGTTACCTTCTCCAAGAGGCGTAATGGTTTGCTCAAGAAAGCAAAAGAATTGTCTGTTTTGTGTGATGCAGAGGTTGCTGTCATCATTTTCTCCAGCACCGGGAAGCTTTATGAATTTGCAAACACAAGGTACCCTTTTGAAACCTTTTATTATTTTTTTGCACATCTCATAACTTTTGAAAATTTTATTGATTTTTGGGATATGGGGTGCTCTTGTTATATGATTTTGATCATCTTGTTTTGCTTCCCAACATGACAATGTCATGTCACAAGATAGAAAGACACAAAAAGGAAATAGGAGAGAATCCAAATTCCTTGTCTTGGATATTTAGATTTTTTTTTTCTAAAAAAAAAATTAAAATTGTTTGCTGGAAAGTTTTTGGTTTGTTGAAAGCTCTGTTTCCATGGAGAAGAAAACTTATACCGAACTACTGTTTCTTAATTTTGAAACAGTGCTAGAGTATTAATGATTTTGATTGAAAGGGAAAAAATTAAGACTTTGAATTATTGTAAAATTCCGGGCATCTTTGAATTAGGATTTTTGTAGGGTTTATTTTAGAGAGTAAAATTCGGGTGAATTGTATTTTGTGGCAAACAGAACCCTGCATTTGAATAGTGAGACGAATATAAACCTAATCTGAGGAAATTAACCCTGCTATACTATAAAAAGAGATTGTAGTGGGTAGATGTGGAGTTATACCCTCAGACGATTTTATGCGTGTGACATCAATGAAAGGGGTTATTTTTTAAAGTGTATTGTGTATTTGTATCATATGATTCATATTGACATACAGAATCTCATTACCTTTTGCTGCTTCAGATTTCTACTGCCAAAGGTGCTTTCCATGCAGCTATCAACTTAGGATTTAAATTTTCTTTTGCATTATTTTTCCCCTATTCTATCGAATTTTTAGATGATACGGGTGAGAGTCAATTATACGCGACCTAACTTCACATTTTTTAAGAAAAGGCTATTTCAAGATTTGAAACTGTAATTTTCCAGTAACAAAGGAATAATCTTACTACAAGGATCATCCTCTTAGTTATTGACAACTAACTATACACGTTGAAATAAAAATTCATGTCTCATAGTTAGCTGTTTTATTTTTTGGACATAGTTATCAGTTTTATTGTGAAGGCAAGATTGGGACAGGAAAGGGTTAGATGAATTGATTCCATCAAATATTATGTTAAATTGCACGTTAAAAGCTCATGCTACTTTTTTTTTGTTTAATAACTTTTCAGTGCTCCTACTCTTCTTGCAACTGTCAATGTGGTTAATTTGAGGCATTTATTTTCTTCTGATCAAATAAATTTTATTTCATTCATGAAGCATGGAGCATACCCTTTTAAGGTACGGCAGAGGCATGGAATTGGATAATGCAGAGCAGCCTAGTAATGAGCCCCCAATAAATGTATTTGACACTGTTCCTCTAATTCCTTAAAGCATCTCCCTTTCTTTAATACGCCCCCAACCCTTTTAAGTTCTTCTTTTCTGTATATATTTTAAAGTGTTATTCTAACTTTTAAATAGGTTATGCAGCCTGATACCAACCTTCTGAAGGATGAAATAACAAAGCTGCGTTCAGCATACTTGTAAGTTACGCTTTATATTACTAGTTGCTATTAAAAATAACATAAATATGTATTACTGTATTAATGAACTACTTTAATCTATGGCCAAAGAAAGTAACTACCTTAATGAAATTTTATAGGTTTTGCATTATCTTTTGTGCTTATTTGTCGTTAAATCTTGGTTCAGATTTTGTTCTAATATTATTTTCATATTTTTAGAAGGATGCTGGGTAAGGAGCTTGATGGTTTGAGCCTTAACGAACTGCAACACCTAGAAAATCAACTGGCTGAAGGGATACTTGCTGTCAAAGACAAGAAGGTACAAAATAACAAAGACCAATATTGGTGTAATTGATTGTATTATTTTAATGGGGAAGAATCTGTTTACAAATTTTTTTTACAAATTACACTAAGTATAACTTGTCATACACTCTTGATTAGTGCATGACCGGTCAGACATAATGTAGTTTGTAAACAAAAAGTTTGTTAATTTAACCTTCTTGTTAATATGATGACATTGAGATGTTATTATAGATCATATTCAAGCGTTTTGATATAAGCTATGATGAAAAAAAAAACCTTCGTATTTCTGAAAACAGAAAATAGCATTGAGACAATGAAACTCATTAATTTGAATAATTTCATAGCAAGAGTTTGATCCTTTTATGTTCAACTGGCAATAGTAATGCATTTCATTATATTGTATATGGTATAAAGGGTTGATCAAAGTCAGAAACTGGGCAATTCCCAAGCATTCTGTTAAATTAGATTGTAAATAGGTTCATTTTTTATTTGATTTTTAGTTTCTGATATCTGTTTCAATTACCAAATTCAATCTCTACTTCACTGCAATACTTGCTAATGTATGGATATGCTGCAATTATCCTCATTCAATCACACTGCAATGTTGCAGGAACAAGTACTTGTAGAGCAGCTTAAGAGGTCCAGGTTACAGGTATGTGACACCACTTGCAATTTTCATCTCATTTTTTATTTTGCAACTAAAACCACTCCCCACTAAATCTCGACTATCAATGGTGGGAGAATAGGTGCAAATGCATAGATAGTTGCATTGAAGTTCTTTTATGATATACCTGTGTTATAAACTTTCTGTGAGACTGAAAAGCCCTTGTAAACCTAGCTAAATACTAACTAGTAAAGAGGCAATACTTTTGGCAATTTTATTCCCCCCAAAACCCAAAGTTTTATGAATAATTTGTTGGGAATTTAAGTGTGATTGATAAGGTCTCACAATGGTTATGAATGGAATAAATAGGACCATATAAATGGAAGGATCCATGAAATCAACGCTTTAAGAGTTTTGGGTTAAGATATGGTGTCGAGTCCACTTATTTTGATGAAGTCAATTTACATTCTTTTTCAGCTGTTCTTTCTTCATGGTCGAAGAAAATAATGGGTTTTACTTTAATGGAAGAGAATTTTAAATACACCTTTCTTTTTGTAATTTATAATAAGTTTTCCAAATATGTCTGCAGGAGCAAAAGGCCATCATGGAAAATGAAGCTCTGCGCAAACAAGTAAGAATCAAACATGACTCAAAACTATGAAATATGTCAAAATTAACTTTTCATATCCAATTACAATCTATCCTCTTGCTTATCTTTAATCTTTATCTGTAAACAGCTCGAGGAGATACAGAATAAAACAAAGGCACAGTTCCTTGAATTCAATTCTTTGGATAGGACAATTTCCATCAATGGTTCAAAACCCCTTCTCAATTGTTCTTCAGAGGACAACGACCTTTCAGATACTTCCTTGCAGTTAGGGTATGTCATAACTCCTTTTTCACCAGCATGTTTTTATTGAAACGTATGTTTTCTATTGCTATGTTAATTTCATATATATTGGCTAATGCTTAGAAGTTGCAATGATGCGGGCAATTAAACTTATTTGAATATAATCATAGGCTACAAAATGCAATAGGCCCGTTAAATATGATAACCAAGTTTACTACATCTGTTATGGATAGTATTAGTGCGTTTAATTTTTAGATACATAACCAGTTTAACTAAGTCTGCAGTTGATAAATTTGTTGTTGGCTTTGATTTTTAACATTTTAATTAAGTAGTTTGGAGGGCGAGCTTAGAGGAGTGATAAAACTGTTTCTTTGTGAGTGAAAAGTCATGAGTTTGAATCCGAGACATAGTCTCCTTGCAAATTATGCAGGGATAAGACTCTGTACAAAGATTACCCTCGTTCCTGCCTTGTCGAGGTTTATTGGGGAATGATTGGTTTTTTTAATTAACTAGCTTAGAGTCATGGCCTAAGAACTAATTGTGATATTTTACTAGGTCTAGAAGTTGAATATTACTTTGAGCCTGTGACTAAAGGGTTTCGGTTCTGTCCAGAATCAGTGTAGTATTCAAGGTTATCAACTCTCTTACTGTTGTCTCAGGTTGTCAACAGATTATGGTCGCGAGAGGAAAGCATTGAAGATGGAACCTTGCAATGACTCAGGAAGTCAAGTAGCTTCACAATGACATTTTTGTACTCTAAAGTTGCCTTCTGGAATTTGAAAACTTTCCCTAGTTCTTTATTTATTTGGTCACTTTCAGTTTAGCTTATAGACAAAGTTGGTTTTAAGTTATAAATTAAACCAACTTATATTGAGTCCATGATATATTTGGGGACATGGATTTGATGGCTATGTTAGGTTTGAAGTTTACATGGTAATTGATTCACCATGTCCAAACAGTTTCTCAGGTATTAAAGTATGTTAATTGATTAGATATAAATGGTGAAGGTTAAAAGTATTAATATAAAGATTAATATTTTTATGGAGATAACTATTTTCTTTTATACAATGACAGCACTGAGATTTGAACCTATAACCTGATGCAAACTATCAAAATCCTTCGCCATTATACCAATCCTAATAGCTTAGAATGAAATAATTTTATTTTCTGCACTCCTATAAAAATGAGTGCAGCTCATTTTTCTCTTTCTCTCTCTTCTCTCCTCGAAATCCTTGCTCACTTTTATGTGAGGGAAGAAGAACATAAAATTATCTTCATTTTGTAGGCAAAATATCAATCCCAATAATATATTGATATCTTGAGTTTCCCAACCAAAAAGTTGGGCATGAGTGGCTAGTGCATATTATATATGTGATATTTCCATCCTCTAGGCTCTGTTAATAAATCCTCTAGTACACTGAACCAAAGCGTGAAACGGATGATGCAGATTGCAACCCTTCAAAATAAATCCCAAGCAAGCTTTGAATCACTCTCCAACTGGATTTGCTTGAACCCCCTGTCCCATACTAATTCCATGCCCGCTCGATTTCCCCAATGCTCAGGCAGCACTGAGTTTTCTCTTCCCAAGTTCTTAGAAAAATCCATTATCTGGTTTTCTGTATCATCTCTAAGGTGGTGTTTGGTTGGGAGCTTTTCAGCGGATATCTATGTCTCTCAAGCATGGCTTTTAGAAACACGATGTTTGTTTCAACGTTTTTTACCAAAAACTCATCTATCCAATTTGTCTGGATTTATGAGAAACATAGATATTCGCACTGTTTAGAAACCCAATTTGAAGGTGGGATTTTTCAGAAAACCGGTTATCTGGCTTTTAATGCACTATTAATTTCATAAAGTTACCTAATATAATAGCCCATATTAATTAATTAGGAAATCAAGTGTAATTAATTAATTAAACATGTTTTACTGGGTGAAATTAAGTGTGAGGCTTAATAAAATGAATCTGAGTCACTTTGGAGTTAAAAAGTGTACTCAGTGAAAATTAAGGGGTATAAATGGGTACTGTCAAAAGTACCCAAAATATAAAAATAAAAATAGTAATATTCCTAGAATAATATTCCAGACTTTTGGGTAAAGTTTGGTAATTATTGGAGTTAAATAGATAGACGAACCAATACCCGCTTAGAGCCACTTAACCTAAGTTAAGTGACTTAAGTCACCAAATGACCCCATTTTCCCCAGAAGCCCGTCGACGCCCAGAAAGAAGAGAAGAGAAGAGGAAGGGAGAGAGAGAGAGAAAGAAAACCTAGGTTGTGTGATTTTCAACCGATTGGAGCGATTCAAAAGCCTAAATCACTTAGAATCTTCCCCTCTTTCATAATCCTAGCTTTGTTTTGAGTGGGGAGCATTGTGGAGAGAGATATTACCCCTCAAAAATTCGACCATTTGAGTGATTTTGGGGTTTTGGGAAGTTCAACCTCCATGGGAGCTTGAGGAACACTCCTTGCTTGGTTGTGTGACCATTGGTGGTAAGATTCTAACCCTTGAACCTCATGATTCCTTGAAATTTGCATGAGTTAGGGTTTATGAATAGTAAATTGGGATTTTGGTGAAATGTAGTTGAATTGACTATGTTCTAGGAAGATTTAAGCTTAGAGCATGTTATGAAAAATGCTAGGAACGACATTTAATCGGTGGAAATGAGCCTAGATAGTCATTTGATAATTGTTCATAATATTGGAAAATTCATGCTTGGATTGGTTAGTATTCTAGCATGTTGAACAATTAGTGAGTTGAATGATCGATTGTATCCTTGTGATGTCTAGGATTGAGACATTTGGACCAACCGTGAGTGATCAACCATTGGAGCAAGCTATGGAGCTTGAATAGCTCATTGGAATTGGTAAGCTCATACTTGGGTTGTGCTTTGAATTGAGTAATTGATGGTTGATTGTGAAATACTCTTGGATGCAATGTGTTGATTGCATTACACCATGTGTAGGTGTATGTTTGTAAAAGTTGATTGCTGAAACTGTTGGTGAAGAACAAAGGTCGATTGAAGCATTGAGGTAAGCCTTCGGACCTTGGGTGTAATTCCCTTGACTGTTCTACCAAGCCCTGAAAGGGTGGAGGTTGTGATTGTGTATATAAATGCAATAAAATAGTGTAATGCTTTGTTATACGTATGTGTATGCATTTGGTGTGGCATAGGATGGTGTTTCCCTATGTTGGTATGTGGCATGACGATGCGTAAATCATACTTGGTAGTTAGCTGGCCAGTAGGACTATTTGCATCTGAGTTTCCTTAGGACAGCTTGAGAGCTCGAGGGATTTCTCCTGGAGATGTATTGCACTTTGCATAGATATGTATTTACTGCATTATTATTGTTATTGCTATTACACTGATATGGAACTGTGGGGTGGAGAGATGCTCCAAGGACCCCTGGTTTACTGGATATATTCGTATATCTCACCCCGTGTTGTGGGGACCCCCTTTCAGGTAAGGATGCTGCAGGAGCCTCTGGTGGCAAGTGGCCATATCTGGATTATGCATGAAATATGGCACTCCTTTGAGTTTATGCATGCCTTTTGTGGTTGACATGTATAGGATTTTATTTTGAAAGCCCATGATCATATGTATATCTTGATTCATTGGATGAACTTAGCCTATGCTCATGCCTTTGGTTACACCTATTGTTGATGGGAGCCAAGGGAATGATCATAGTGTTTTGTAAGCTAAGTTCTATGATTTGTAAAGGATATGTAATGTAAATGATGTCTACTTGGAATTCAATATATGCATGCTTGTTATGTATTGAGTTGTTGAATTGGTTGGGCTGAAAATCAATTAGGTACCCTCTTCGTTTAAACTGGTAAACGATGAGAAAACAAAGGTCATGCTGCCCAAATTCTAGCTAAATCTCATGAGGAGAGGTTGGATGAGTGCTAGGATTTAGTTTTGGGGCATGGACATTTGGGGTTTGTAATGGGGATGCATTCTCCCCTAGGCTTGGACTTGAGAAATGTGGGAATTGGAATCCCCTGGCAGCGCGCTTAAGCGCCCAGGAGCGCGCCCAAGCGCCCTGCTGCCCCTGCGAGTGCCAATGCATTCTGCCTCCTCGCGCTGGAGCGCCCAAGTGGGGGCTTAAGCGCCCAGGATTGCGCGCTGGAGCGCCCTGGCGTGCGCTTAAGCGCCCCTTGCTGCAGAAAGTTGGGTGGCTTACTGCCCCCTCGTGTTTTAGCGCCCAGGGTGGGGCTTAAGCGCCCAGGGTTGCGCGCTTGAGCGCCCTGGTCCGCGCTTAAGCGCCCTTCGCCACTGAAGGAGGAGATGCTTCTGTCTCTGCGCGCTAAAACGTCCCAGTGGGAGCTTGAGCGCCCAGGCTAGCGCGCCTGAGCGCCCTGTTGCGCGCTTAAGCGCCCATCCACACTGGAAATGCTAATGCTTACTGCCTCCGTGCGCCTAAGCGCCCAGACGGAGGCTTTAGCGCCCGATAGCGCGCGCTTGAGCGCCCGGTAGCGCGCTGAAGCGCGCGGGGCCTGTGACCAACACTCTATTGTGTTGCTTCAAATGGTCCTAACTTGGGCTACAGTGCTCCGATTTGAGAACGGTTTGAAGCCACAGGTAGCTAATGAAGAAACCTACAATATAGTAGAAGTATTGAACTAAACAAGAAGTAAATTAAAGGTTTAAAAATGGAAAATGAACATGATGTTAAGCTTAATTTATCTGTTTCCGCAAGGTAATTTGGTTATGATCACGAAATTGGGTATTATAAGTTCGGTACGTTTTAAAATGAAAAATTTATCCGGATTTTAATTGAACCCATGTGATTGTAACTGCGCTTAATATCATAATGCGATGTTAACAAACCGGTTCTAGAACGGGGTGTTACATTTTATGGTATCAGAGCAGTTTCGTCGGGAATAACTGTTAGCTATTGTTGAGTATGCTTAGTGTTTGATGCTTTATAGTTGTTTTAGTACTCTGTATGATTATTGCATTTGTGATCACTAAGTGTGGGCCTGATCAACTCACTTCTTTGTGTAACATGTGTAGTGACATGACGAAGAACCGAAACAACCCCGGACCATCAAACACCAATGCTCAGCCAGAACCTGTTTTGGCTGCTCTTGTGAGGCCTAGAAGTGGCCGAGGGGCAACGGGCGTACAGCCTGATCCCGTGGCTGAAGCTCTTGCAGCCGTTCAGAGGGAGTTGGCTGCTAGCAGGCAAGCCAATGAAAATCTGATGAAAACAAATGAAGACTCGCGGACTGCCATGGCCGCAATGATGACTGAGCTGAGGACGTTGAGGGGTCCTAGGCCCGTGAACCGGCAACCTACTCCTCCTCCTCACACTGCTACGCCTTCTCCACCTCCTTCACAGGAAGAGGGTGGAGTGGGTAACAATGAGGGTGAAGGTAGTCACCACTCCGGAAGTCGGAGTCATCACACTAAGGTTCGTCAACCTCAAGTTGAAAATGTCGGTGATCATGAAATGGAGGAAAGGAGACTGATGGCTTTCCGAAAACATAAACCTCCTTCTTTTAAGGGAGGTTATGAGCCAATGGCGGCTGCAAAATGGCTCCAAGCTATGGAGAAGATATTTAGGGTGATGAGATGCCCTGACGCAATGAAGTTGGCTTACTCTGTTTATATGCTGGAAGAGGAAGCGGAAGATTGGTGGACCAATACTGTGCAGCCATTAGAAGCTGAAGGTCGGGAGATCACATGGCGGTTGTTCGAGACATTGTTCTTGGATAACTACTTCCCTAGAGAGGCTAGGGAACAAAAGCAGAATGAGTACAACGATCTCAAGCAAGGGTCGATGTCTATTGACCAATACTTCTCAAAATTCAATGAGTTGGTGAAATACGCCAACTATGGGCGAGCCTTACCCACTCCGGCTGAAATGACCTCCAAGTTCCAATGGGGTCTTAATGAGAAGATGTCTCGGAATATGTCAAATTGTAACATCCGAGAGTTCAGTCGGTTTGTGAACCAGTGTAGGAAAGTGGAAGAAGTGTATAAGGTGTCCCAAACCAAGAAGTCTTCTGAGGCCCAGGCACCTAGTTCCCATAGAGCAACGGGCTCAGGTTATTGGAAGGACAGGAAGGTGCAAGGCAAGAAGCTGAATGCGAATAAGCCCTTGACTTGTTCAAAAAACCCGGTACTCAGAAGATATTTGTTGATAGAGGACCTCCTCCCAAGTGCAAGGGATGTGGCAAAGATCATAGAGGTCCATGTGCTACCGGTGAATTGATTTGTTTTAAATGTGGAAGATCTGGGCACTACTCCAGGCAGTGTCCTCAGAACGAAGCAAGGACTATGGCAGTTCAAGCTACTGCTGTTCCGGTCTCTGTTGTTCCACCTATGCTAGAGTCTCAGACGGTTGGTAGAGTATATACCATGGACCGTCAACAATCGGAGAAGGCTCCGAATCTAGTGAAAGGTACAATTTACATTGATAATATGGATGTTGAAGTGTTGTTTGATTCAGGAGATACACACTCTTGTATGTCTGACTTTATGGCCGTTGGGCTAAATTTGCAAATGTATGACATTCGCCCTCCAATGAAAGTGGTTACTGCTACTGGAGAGGAGTGTTATACATCCGTGTTGTGTAAAGATGTTGAATTCAAATATGAAGGCCGAGATTACGTGCTGGATTTTATTTGTTTACCTATGATCAGCCTTCAAGTTATCTTGGGTATGGACTGGTTGTCAAAGAACTGTGCTATGATAGACTGCTGTGGTAAAAGGATTGTGCTTGATGCTGATGATTCTGCTACTAGTTCTTCCCCATATCTATCTGTGTTGCAGGTTAGAAAGGCTTTGAGGGCCGGGGCATTGGGATATGTCTTTGTGGGGGGTTTAGTAGGCGGAAGTCATAAGGAGATTGACACTATTTCCGTGGTGAGGGAGTTTGTGGATGTGTTTCCAGATGAAATTCCACAACTTCCGCCTCATAGAGAGATTGAGTTCACGATTGATCTATTGCCTGGTGTGGGGCCTATCTCTCTGGCTCCGTATAGGATGTCACCACCGGAATTAGCCGAGTTAAAGAAGCATATTGAAGAGCTTTCGGCTAAGCAGTTTATCCGGCCAAATGTGTCCCCGTAGGGAGCACCAGTCATATTTGTTAAGAAGAAGGACGGTAGCATGAGATTGTGCACTGATTACCGTCAGTTGAATAAGGTTACCATTAAGAACAAGTATCCTCTCCCTCGCATAGATGATTTGCTTGATCAGTTGAGGGGTTCTTGTGTTTTCTCAAAGATTGATTTGAGGTCGGGTTATCATCAAATCCGAATTAGGCAGGAAGATATTCCGAAGACTGCCTTCCGATCTAGATATGGACATTATGAGTATCAAGTAATTCCATTTGAACTCACTAATGCTCCTGCGGTGTTTATGGATTACATGAATCGCATATTTAAGCCGTTTCTGGATCAATTCGTGATTGTGTTTATTGATGATATCCTGATATATTCCAAGAGTAAGGAAGAGCATGAAGGTCACTTGAGAACTGTGTTGCAAATTCTCAGAGAGAAACAGTTATATGCAAAGCCTTCTAAATGCGAATTTTGGCTTTCTCAAGTGCAATTTTTGGGTCACGTTATCTCTGCTGATGGAGTAGCGGTTGATCCTAGCAAGATAGAGGCAGTTGTTGATTGGGAAAGACCCAAGACAGTAACAGAAATAAGAAGTTTTCTGGGTTTGGCTGGTTATTACCGGAGATTCATTAAAGAATTTTCAGCCATGGTGTTGCCATTGACCCGTTTGACCCGGAAGGATACTCCATTTGTTTGGACACAAGAATGTGAAGAATGCTTTCAGAGCCTTAAGGAGAAACTGACGACCGCTCCGGTGTTAGTACATCCCGACCCGGAAGGTGAATTTGAGCTATACAGCGATGCTTCCAAAAAGGGATTGGGATGTGTGCTGATGCAAGATAGGCGGGTGGTAGCTTATGCATCGAGGCAATTGAAACCGCATGAAGAAAATTATCCAACCCATTACCTTGAGCTTGCTGCAATTGTTTTTGGGTTGAAACAGTGGAGGCATTTCTTGTATGGAATGCAATTTGCAATATTCAGCGATCACAAGAGTTTGAAATACTTGTTTGATCAGAAGGAGCTGAATATGAGACAACGACGGTGGACCGAGTTCCTAAAGGACTATGATTTTGAATTGAAATATCATCCTGGCAAGGCTAATGTTGTAGCTGATGCACTGAGCCGAAAATCCGTGAGTATATCAAGCATGATGATCAGAGATTATGATGTGATTGAGAGGTTCAGAGATATTCAAGTATCTAAAATTTTTCCATGTAAAATTTGTGGCTTTGAAATCACAAGCATTGAGAATGAACTGATGACCAGAATCAAAGAAGCCCAACTGCAAAATGAAAGTGCTAGACGACTAAAAGGTCAGAGTGGTGTATCCTGCAATGATGAGGGTATACTATTATATCAGGGTCGTGTTGTTGTACCTAGGCAGTTGGCGGAGGAAGTGATGACAGAGGCTCATAAGGGTCATTTTACAGTTCATCCGGGAGCTACAAAGATGTATCAGGACCTAAAGATTAATTTCTGGTGGCCTGGTATGAAGAAAGATATTGCCGAATTTGTCTCTAAGTGTCTCATTTGTCAGAAGGTAAAGATTGAGCATCAAAAGCCTTCTGGTATGTTGCAACCTCTGGATGTTCCTGAATGGAAATGGGAGAGTATCTCCATGGATTTCGTAGTGGGATTGCCGCGAACACAGGCTAGTTATGATTCTATATGGGTGATTGTGGATAGATTGACAAAATCCGCACACTTTTTGCCAGTTCGGGTAGATTTCTCTGCGGAGAGGTTGGCTAGGCTCTGTGAAGGAGATTGTGAGGCTTCATGGGGTGCCTGAGAGCATTGTTAGTGATCGGGACCCGAAGTTCACTTCTCGCTTCTGGGGAGCATTGCAGGAGGCTCTCGGCACTCAGTTGAGACTGAGAACTGCTTATCACCCACAGACGGATGGTCAGACTGAGAGGACCATTCAGACGTTGGAGGATATGCTGAGGGCTTGCACCCTGGAGCAGGGTACTGCATGGGATCGATATCTCCCGCTGGTTGAGTTTTCATATAATAACAGTTTTCATGCTAGTCTGGGTATGGCTCCCTACGAGGCCTTGTATGGTCGCAGGTGTAGAACACCTACCTGTTGGTCTGACGTTGGAGACACAGAGCGGTTTGGATTGGATTTTGTTCAGGAGACTACTGAGCAGATTAAAATGATTAAGGATCGTCTGAAAAAGGCTCAGGATCGTCAGAAAAGTTATTATGATCTCAAGCACCGGCCTCTAGAGTTTGAGGAGGGAGATCATGTGTTCCTGAAGCTGTCACCAGTTACGGGTGTGGGACGAGCCCTTGGAGTGAGGAAGCTGAGTCCGAGATTTATTGGACCCTATCAGATTCTTCGTAGGGTGGGACCGGTCGCCTACCAGCTTGCCTTACCTCCGCAATTGGCAAATTTGCATGATGTGTTTCATGTTTCTCAGCTGAGGAAATATGTAGCTGATCCTTCTCATGTGGTTCAACCTGATAATGTTGAAATCCGGGAGAATTTGAATTGGAC
>NW_026899191.1:0-7613 GCF_033153095.1 Gastrolobium bilobum
ATGCAACACTTGTATTTATTTATTTTTTATTTTTTTATTTTTTTCTCTCTCCAATAGAGAGAGAAAGAAAAGAAAAGAAAATAAATGGTACAGAAAAAATAAAAACACACAAAAAGGGGAAAATATAGCACAAAGTGAAAAAATTTATTGTGATCCCCGTATTTGTGGTCCTTCCAATAAGAATGCAACACTTGTATTTATTTTTTTATTTTTTTTCTCTCTGCAATAGAGAGAGAGAAAGAAAAGAAAAAAAAAGAAATGGTACAGAAAAAATAAAGCACACAAAAAGGGGAAAAGATAGCACAAAGTGGAAAAATTTATTATGATCCACGTATTTGTGGTCCTTCCAATAAGAATGCAACACTTGTATTTATTTTTTCTTTTATTTTTTCTTGTTTTCTCTCTCCAATAGAGAGAGAAAGAAAAGAAAAGAAATGGTACAGAAAAATAAAGCACACAAAAAGGGGAAAAGATAGCACAAAGTGGAAAAATTTATTATGATCCCCGTATTTGTGGTCCTTCCAATAAGAATGCAACACTTGTAATTATTTATTTTTTATTTTTTTATTTTTTTCTCTCTCCTATAGAGAGAGAAAGAAAAGAAAAGAAAAGAAATGGTACAGAAAAAATAAAAACACACAAAAAGGGGAAAATATAGCACAAAGTGGAAAAATTTATTGTGATCCCCGTATTTGTGGTCCTTCCAATAATAATGCAACACTTGTATTTATTTTTTTATTTTGTTTCTCTCTGCAATAGAGAGAGAGAAAGAAAAGAAAAAAAAAAGAAATGGTACAGAAAAAATAAAGCACACAAAAAGGGGAAAAGATAGCACAAAGTGGAAAAATTTATTATGATCCACGTATTTGTCGTCCTTCCAATAAGAATGCAACACTTGTATTTATTTTTTTTTCTTTTTTTCTCACTCCAATAGAGAGAAAGAAAACAAAAGAAATGGTACAGAAAAAATGAAGCACACAAAAAAGGGAAAAGATAGCACAAAGTGGAAAAATTTATTATGATCCCCGTATTTGTGGTCCTTCCAATAAGAATGCAACACTTGTATTTATTATTTTTTTCTTTTTTTCTCTCTCCAATAGAGAGAGAGAAAGAAAAGAAAGAAATGGTACAGAAAAAATAAAGCACACAAAAAAGGGAAAAGATAGCACAAAGTGGAAAAAAAAATTATGATCCTCGTATTTGTGGTCCTTCCAATAAGAATGCAACACTTGCATTTATTTATTTTTTCTTTTTTTTCTCTCCCATAGAGAGAGAAAGAAAAAAAAAGAAATGGTACAGAAAAAATAAAGCACACAAAAAGGGGAAAAGATAACACAAAGTTGAAAAATGTATTATGATCCCCGTATTTGTGGTTCTTCCAATAAGAACACAACATTTCTATTTATTTTTTCTTTTTATTTTTTTATTTTTTTCTCTCTCCAATAGAGAGAAAGAAAAAAAAAAGAAATGGTACAGAAAAAATAAAAACACACAAAAAGGGGAAAATATAGCACAAAGTGGAAAAATTTATTGTGATCCCCATATTTGTGGTCCTTCCAATAAGAATGCAACACTTGTATTTATTTTTTTATTTTGTTTCTCTCTGCAATAGAGAGAGAGAAAGAAAAGAAAAAAAAATGGTACAGAAAAAATAAAGAGCACATAAAAGGGAAAACTTAGCACAAAGTGGAAAAATTTATTATGACCCCCGTATTTGTGGTCCTTCCAATAAGAATGCAACACTTGTATTTATTTTTTCATTTTTTTTTCTCTCTCCAATACAGAGAGAAAGAAAAAAAAACAAAAAGAAATGGTACAGAAAAAATAAAGCACACAAAAAGGGGAAAAGATAGCACAAAGTGAAAAAATTTATTATCCCCGTATTTGTGGTCCTTCCAATAAGAATGCAAAACTTGTATGTATTTATTTTTTCTTTTTTTTATTTTTTTCTTTGTCCAATAGAGAGAGAAAGAAAAAAAAAAGAAATGGTACAGAAAAAATAAAGCACACAAAAAGGGGAAAAGATAGCACAAAGTGGAAAAATTTATTATGATCCCCGTATTTGTGGTCCTTCCAATAAGAATGCAACACTTGTATTTATTTTTTCTTTTCTTTTTTCTTTTTTTCTCTCTCCAATAGAGAGAGAAAGTAAAGAAAAGAAATGGTACAGAAAAAATAAAGCACACAAAAAGGGGAAAAGATAGCACAAAGTGAAAAAATTTATTATGATCCCCGTATTTATGGTCCTTCCAATAAGAATGCAACACTTGTAATTATTTATTTTTTCTTTTTTTCTTTTTTTCTCTCTCCAATAGAGAGAGAAAGAAAAGAAAAGAAAAGAAATGGTACAGAAAAAATAAAAACACACAAAAAGGGGAAAATATAGCACAAAGTGAAAATATTTATTGTGATCCCCGTATTTGTGGTCCTTCCAATAAGAATGCAACACTTGTATTTATTTTTTTATTTTTTTTCTCTCTGCAATAGAGAGAGAGAAAGAAAAGAAAAAAAAAGAAATGGTACAGAAAAAATAAAGCACACAAAAAGGGGAAAAGATAGCACAAAGTGGAAAAATTTATTATGATCCACGTATTTGTCGTCCTTCCAATAAGAATGCAACACTTGTATTTATTTTTTCTTTTCTTTTTTCTTGTTTTCTCTCTCCAATAGAGAGAGAAAGTAAAGAAAAGAAATGGTACAGAAAAAATAAAGCACACAAAAAGGGGAAAAGATAGCACAAAGTGAAAAAATTTATTATGATCCCCGTATTTATGGTCCTTCCAATAAGAATGCAACACTTGTAATTATTTATTTTTTATTTTTTTCCTTTTTTCTCTCTCCAATAGAGAGAGAAAGAAAAGAAAAGAAAAGAAATGGTACAGAAAAAATAAAAACACACAAAAAGGGGAAAATATAGCACAAAGTGAAAAAATTTATTGTGATCCCCGTATTTGTGGTCCTTCCAATAAGAATGCAACACTTGTATTTATTTTTTTATTTTTAGTCTCTCTGCAATAGAGAGAGAGAAAGAAAAGAAAAAAAAAGAAATGGTACAGAAAAAATAAAGCACACAAAAAGGGTAAAAGATAGCACAAAGTTGAAAAATTTATTATGATCCACGTATTTGTGGTCCTTCCAATAAGAATGCAACACTTGTATTTATTTATTTTTATTTTTATATTTTTTTCTCTCTCCAATAGAGAGAGAGAAAGAAAAGAAATGGTACAGAAAAAATAAAAACACACAAAAAGGGGAAAATATAGCACAAAGTGGAAAAATTTATTATGATCCCCGTATTTGTGGTCCTTCCAATAAGAATGCAACACTTGTATTTATTTTTTTTTATTTTTTTTTCTTTTTTTCTCTCTCCAATACAGAGAGAAAGAAAAAAAACAAAAAGAAATGGTACAGAAAAAATAAAAACACACAAAAAGGGGAAAAGATAGCACAAAGTGGAAAAATTTATTATGATCCCCGTATTTGTGGTCCTTCCAATAAGAATGCAACACTTGTATTTATTTTTTTTTTTTTTTTTTATATAGCACTAAGTGGAAAAATTTATTATGATCCCTGTATTTGTGGTCCTTCTAATAAGAATGCAACACTTGTATTTATTTTTTTTTCTTTTTTTTCTTTTTTTCTCTCTCCAATACAGAGAGAAAGAAAAAAAAACAAAAAGAAATGGTACAGAAAAAATAAAGCACACAAAAAGGGGAAAAGATAGCACAAAGTGAAAAAATTTATTATCCCCGTATTTGTGGTCCTTCCAATAAGAATGCAACACTTGTATTTATTTTTTCATTTTTTTTTCTCTCTCCAATACAGAGAGAAAGAAAAAAAAACAAAAAGAAATGGTACAGAAAAAATAAAGCACACAAAAAGAGGAAAAGATAGCACAAAGTGAAAAAATTTATTATCCCCGTATTTGTGGTCCTTCCAATAAGAATGCAACACTTGTATTTATTTATTTTTTCTTTTTTTTAATTTTTTCTTTGTCCAATAGAGAGAGAAAGAAAAAAAAGAAATGGTACAGAAAAAATAAAGCACACAAAAAGTGGAAAAGATAGCACAAAGTGGAAAAATTTATTATGATCCCCGTATTTATGGTCCTTCCAATAAGAATGCAACACTTGTAATTATTTATTTTTTATTTTTTTATTTTTTTTTCTCTCCAATAGAGAGAGAAAGAAAAGAAAAGAAAAGAAAAGAAAAGAAATGGTACAAAAAAAATAAAAACACACAAAAAGGGGAAAATATAGCACAAAGTGAAAAAATTTATTGTGATCCCCGTATTTGTGGTCCGTCCAATAAGAATGCAACACTTGTATTTATTTTTTTTCTTTTTTTCTCTCTCCAATAGAGAGAGAGAAAGAAAAGAAAGAAATGGTACAGAAAAAATAAAGCACACAAAAAGGGGAAAAGATAGCACAAAGTGGAAAAAAAATTTATGATCCCCGTATTTGTGGTCCTTCCAACAAGAATGCAACACTTGCATTTATTTATTTTTTCTTTTTTTTCTCTCCCATAGAGAGAGAAAGAAAAAAAAAGAAATGGTACAGAAAAATTAAAGCACACAAAAAGGGGAAAAGATAACACAAAGTTGAAAAATTTATTATGATCCCCGTATTTGTGGTTCTTCCAATAAGAATGCAACACTTGTACTTATTTTTATTTTTATTTTTTATTTTTTATTTTTTTCTCTCTCCAATAGAGAGAGAAAGAAAAGAAAATAAAAGAAATGGTAAAGAAAAATAAAAACAAAAAAAGGGGAAAAATATAGCACAAAGTGGAAAATTTATTATGATCCCCGTATTTGTGGTCCTTCCAATAAGAATGCAACACTTGTATTTATTTTTTTTTATTTTTTTATTTTTTTCTCTCTCCAATAGAGAGAGAAAGAAAAAAAAAAAAAAAGAAATGGTACAGAAAAAATAAAGCACACAAAAAGGGGAATGAAAAGCACAAAGTGGAAAAATTTATTAAAACTTATTATGATCCTCGTATTTGTGGTCCTTCCAATAAGAATGTAACACTTGTATTTCTTTTTTTTTCTTTTTTTCTCTCTCCAATAGAGAGAGAGAAAAAAAAAGAAATGGTACAGAAAAAATAAAGCACACAAAAAGGGGAAAATATAGGACAAAGTGGAAAAATTTATTATGATCCCCGTATTTGTGGTCCTTCCAATAAGAATGCAACACTTGTATTTATTTTTTTTTTATTTTTTTTTATTTTTTGTCTCTCCAATAGAGAGAGAGAAAGAAAAGAAAAGAAAAGAAAAGAAATGATACAGAAAAAATAAAAACACACAAAAAGGGGAAAATATAGCACAAAGTGGAAAAATTTATTATGATCCCCGTATTTGTGGTCCTTCCAATAAGAATGCAACACTTGTATTTTATTTTTTTTTTCTCTCTCCAATAGAGAGAGAGAAAGAAAAGAAAAGAAAAGAAATGGTACAGAAAAAATAAAAACACACAAAAAGGGGAAAATATAGCACAAAGTGGAAAAATTTATTATGATCCCCGTATTTGTGGTCCTTCCAATAATATTGCAACACTTGTATTTAATTTTTCTTTTTTTCTCTCTCCAATAGAGAGAGAAAGAAAAAGAAAAGAAAAGAAATGGTACAGAAAAAATAAAGCACACAAAAATGGAAAAAGATAGCACAAAGTGGAAAAATTTATTATGATCCCCGTAATTGTGGTCCTTCCAATAAGAATACAACACTTGTATTTATTTTTTTTTTATTTTTTATCTCTCCAATAAAGATATATAAATAAAAAAAAAATAAATGGTACAGAAAAATTAAAGCACACAAAAATGGGAAAGAAAAGCACAAAGTGGAAAAATTTATTAAAACTTATTATGATCCTCGTATTTGTGGTCCTTCCAATAAGAATGCCACACTTGTATTTATTTTTTATTTTTCTTTTTTTCTCTCTCCAATAAAGAGAGAAAAAAAAAGAAATGGTACAGAAAAAATAAAGCACACAAAAAGGGGAAAATATAGCACAAAGTGGAAAAATTTATTATGATCCCCGTATTTGTGGTCCTTCCAACAATATTGCAACACTTGTATTTATTTATTTTTTCTTTTTTTATCTCCTATAGAGAGAGAAAGAAAAAAAAGAAATGGTACAGAAAAAATAAAGCACACAAAAGGGGGAAAAGATAGCACAAAGTGGAAAAATTTATTATGATCCCCGTATTTGTGGTCCTTCCAATAAGAATGCAACACTTGTATTTATTTTTTTTATTTTTTTTATTTTTTTCTCTCTCCAATAGAGAGAGAAAGAAAAGAAAATAAAAGAAATGGTACAGAAAAAATAAAAACACACAAAAAGGGAAAAAGATAGCACAATGTGAAAAAATTTATTATGATCCCCGTATTTGTGGTCCTTCCATTAAGAATACAACACTTGTAATTATTTATTTTTTATTTTTTTATTTTTTTCTCTCTCCAATAGAGAGAGAAAGAAAAAAAAAAGAAAAGAAATGGTACAGAAAAAATAAAGCACACAAAAAGGGGAATGAAAAGCACAAAGTGGAAAAATTTATTAAAACTTATTATGATCCTCGTATTTGTGGTCCTTTCAATAAGAATACCACACTTGTTTTTATTTTTTATTTTTTTTTTTTTTTTTTTATTTATTTTTTTTTTTTTTTTTTTTTTTTTTTTTATTTTTTTTTTATTTTTTTTATTTTTTTTTTTTATTAAAAAAATTAATTATTTTTTTTTTTTTTACATTTATATTTATTTTTTTTTTATTTTTTTTATTTTTTGTCTCTCCAATAGAGAGAGAGAAAGAAAATAAAAGAAAAGAAATGGTACAGAAAAAATAAAAACACACAAAAAGGGGAAAATATAGCACAAAGTGGAAAAATTTATTATGATCCCCGTATTTGTGGTCCTTCCAATAAGAATGCAACACTTGTATTTAATTTTTCTTTTTTTTCTCTCTCCAATAGAGAGAGAAAGAAAAGAAAAGAAAAGAAAAGAAAAGAAATGGTACAGAAAAAATAAAAACACACAAAAAGGGGAAAATATAGCACAAAGTGGAAAAATTTATTATGATCCCCGTATTTGTGGTCCTTCCAATAATAATGCAACACTTGTATTTATTTTTTTTTTTTTTTTTCTCTCTCCAATAGAGAGAGAAAGAAAAAGAAAAGAAAAGAAATGGTACAGAAAAAATAAAGCACACAAAAATGGGAAAAGATAGCACAAAGTGGAAAAATTTATTATGATCCCCGTATTTGTGCTCCTTCCAATAAGAATACAACACTTGTATTTATTTTTTCTTTTTCTTTTTTTCTCTCTCCAATAGAGAGAGAGAAAAAATAAAAACACACAAAAAGGGGAAAATATAGAACAAAGTGGAAAAATTTATTATGATCCCCGTATTTGTGGTCCTTCCAATAAGAATGCAACACTTGTATTTATTTAGTTGTTTTTCTTTTTTTATCTCTCCAATAGAGTGAGAAAAAAAACGGTAAAAAATAAATAAAGCACACAAAATGGGGAAAAGATAGCACAATGTGAAAAAATTTATTATGATCCCCGTATTTGTGGTCCTTCCAATAAGAATGCAACACTTGTAATTATTTATTTT
>NW_026899192.1:0-7492 GCF_033153095.1 Gastrolobium bilobum
GTATAACACCTCACAATTTTAAATCAATTAATTAAAATATTAAATGAGCAATCAAGTGAAAAATTAGTGAAAATCCTAAAGATTAGGCCAAAATACAAAGAAAGGGCAAAACGGTAATTAGCCAACACGCAACCCTAGGAAGATAAAAATTGAGTAGAAGGTCTCAGATGGTAAAAATAACCCTGGAAATGGGTTCAGAACGAAAAATTGAGTGGATGGGCAAGTTTCAGAAAAATCAGTGAATAATGTTTTTCGCGGGTAAAAATATCGCGTTACGATTGCACCGTAAAACGTGCCAGTTGAATTTTGAGCTCTAGGTTTCAAATATGAGTTAAAAATGGTCTAATGAGTTAGGAAATATGATTTCTTATAATATTCGATGAAATTAAGACAGTTTGGGGAAGCGTGCCAATGGCGCGCGTAATAGCTTAAAACAGTGTTTTCTCCGAACGAATGGAGGACTCTTAATTCACCTGATCAAGCCTAATTAAAGGGGAATAGTTAATGTTAAAAATTTGAGTTTCTAAATAGGTTGTGAATTTACGGACGTTTAGTGGAATCGGAGGAAAATTCGGATTAGTTTTAAATCGCGTGAGGTGGCGGTGGGACCCACCCCACTTAAGTGACTTAAGCCACATGTGCTTGGCACTATTCATGCATCACTTTCCTCCCTTCTTCTTCATGAAACCCGCAGCCCCCTCCCCCAAAAACCCCATTTGCATTCAAATTTTCTTTTCACCATAACTTGATCATTTCTTAACCAAATCAAGTGATTTTTGTGTTGAAATTTGTTGGAAACAACCTTCTAAACACATTGGTACCACTCTTGAGCCTTGAAACCGTGTATTTGGGGAGATATTGGCCATTTACAGCCACGAAATTTTGGAGAAAAAATGGTTGTCCATGGAGCTTTTTGATCTTCCATTGCTTGGAGGAGTCTTGGGTTAGCTTCTAGCCTTTGTTGTGAGTATGTTTCCATCCCATTTACATGGTTTAATTGTGATTGAATTTTTGGAAACCTAAAGCTTGATTTGATGATGTGTTGTGTTAGAGAGCTCAATTTGAAAATGTGTATTAGATGATAATGTGTTAGAATGATGTATTAAAGCTAGAAATGCGATGAAATTTATTGATGAAAAATGTGAATTTTTAACTTAGAAAATTTTGAGGTTGTCATGACTTTGAGTTTTGAAAATGTGTTAGGATTGGATTGATGAGTTGTTGTATGATTGTATGTTGATATAATAGGATTGTATGAGGTGTGGAATGATTAAAGTTGTATGGAAATTCCTTGGAATGCCATAGGGTAAAATTCGATTCTTTTAAGAAAGATTGAAGAATTGATGTTGAAAAATGATTTGGATGATGATTTGAGTAGTTATATGGTGCTTAGATGGGTTGTGTTGTGCTTGGAGAGTGTTTGAATCAATGGAAAAAAATGAATTGTGTTAGAGACCTAAATGAGCCCAGAATGAAATATTTCGCAAAACGATGCGTAAATGTCGAAAAACGGAAAAACGATGATTGAACTAGCCTCTAAACAACCTAAGGGAGTGTTATAAAATGAGAAAGAAAATTTAGGAAAATAAATCTCAAATTTACACCTACATGGCCGAACCTCCAAGGGGAAAAGGGGTGATTTGGCGATTTTCGCGTTTTGATGTAATTCGACGCGAAAATGACGAACCGACACTTGAACTGGCCTATTGACAACCTAATGAGACGTAACAAAATGAGAAAGAAAATTTAGAAAAATAAATCTCACATTTACACTACAATGGCCGAACCATCAAGGGAGGATTTTTGTGTTTTTGCGTTTTGATACTATTTGACGAGTACTGATGGATGTACGTTATTGTATAGGTTGCCGTACGTCGACCTGAATCCCGAATCTTGAATCAGTGAGTTGCCCTTGGTCCGGGACCAAGTGGATTGAGGTAAGAAATTGGTTCATTGCATGTGTAATTATAAATTAACATGTATGGGTTGAACTGAGAGTGATTGGGAATGTCCTCTGTGTAGGCATTCCGCTGTGTACCGAGTTGAGGGATAAGCTGCTGCGGAGCTTGTGGAAACACGAATTAAGGTAACCTCTTGGTACTGGGGCTTGTTCCCCTTTTCTGTTCCACCTTGCCAGTTGATGGCAACGGTAGGAAGTGTGTATGAATAGTATAGAACACATGAGCATGCATGCATTATTGCTATGGGTACTGCGGTACCGAGTCTCTGGCCAGTAGACAGTTTTATTAGCCTTCGGGCATTTTCGGACTTCCGCTGGATAGGTCTCCAGGAGGGAGTTCCAGTTGACCGCGCGTCATGGTGTGTGATCCGGGTAGGAGCACACTAGGAATGTCTTTGGCGTTTTGGTTGGTTTGGGCATCATGGTTGTGGTTTCTGTGAACACACCTTGGATGATACCCATAGGCTTATATATGCCGAGGGCGTACGTGGAATTGGGGTTACCATCCCGTATCGTCGTATTTTGTTTTCTTTATATTCCCCATTCTCTAAATCCCTTGCTATATCCCGTTTTCAAAGTGGTTGTTGTATTCTATTGATATGCATCGAAGTGAACCATTGGGTGGAGTTTTCTCCAGAACCTCTTGGTTACTGAGATATATTCGTATATCTCACCCCGTCTCGGGGCAATTATTTCAGGAGATAGCAGTGGAGCAGGAGCGCTGGAGCGCTTCATATTTTGCATTTTGTTGGCCGTGTGGCCTAGGCTAGACTTAGGGCATGAACATGTCATTTGTATTTATTAGTAGCTTCATTAGCATTTTGTTCATGCCATTTTTCCTAAGTCTAGTAGTGATGTATTTGGTTATGTTGTCTTTTAAATTAAGTTGAAATTTTAGAAGAATGTAATTTGAAGTTTTAGTTTCAAGTTGTAAATTGTAAAGCCATATTGTAATAGTATTGATGCATGTCTAATTATGATGGAAGGGCCTTAGGCCTATTTTAGGTTATGATAATATGTATGATGGAAATATGCATGAAAAAGGTGTTAGTGATTGCAACTACTTGAGAATGACTAATATGGACTCTATGTTTAATAACTATAAACTGGATTGGGTTGTAAGTGCCCCAAGGCGTTGTTGGTCCTTGTGTGTGCCACCCATTGGATTATTAATGTATTATCATGTGTTTATTAGGTACATTTGAGGTTTAAATGATCTTTTACAAATTTGGGATTATTGGAAAAACAAAGGAAACTCTGGCGAATTTTCTGTAGAATTGGCAGATTTTAGGCGAACTTTGGGAGAGCATATCTCCCTCCATAGAGGTCCCCTAGGGACGTTCCATACGCCATTTTGAAGGTTGAGATGTCCTCTACCTTGTGTCAAAATTTGAGGAAATTCTGGGTTGATCTTCGGCCTGAAATAAATAGAGAAACGCGGACTGCCCATGTGCCCCTGCACCTGAGGCAGATTCTGGACCGGATTTGGGAAATTAATTCCCGCTTCGTTTCTCCGCCAAATTAAGCGTGTGATATATCAAGAGAGTGTGAATTAACTTTTTATGATTTAAAGTAATAGTGAAAAAAATTTACTCTCGTTTTTTTTAAATGAACTGCTGTGATTGCCCCTGCCATTGATCTTGCAGAGAGCCACATTGATCTTGCAGAAGCCACATTTTTTTTAAATGATTTGCAAAATCTTTATCTCAGCACTAGATCTTGCTTTTGTAGACAAAGGATATTTAGTCAACTTTTGAAGGATGGTCCTTGTTTGATATGTGCAAAGAAAAATTTCAACCTCACGTACCTAAATTCATTTCTGCCAAACTAGACTTTAGAACACTGCATTTAAACATAGATTCAGCAAACAATTGAAGTATAGAAAGTCAAAGACAGAAATAAATTCTTAGACGCTCTTTGTTTTGCTGATTCTTACAAAGATGTAACCATGCTAAAAATGGAAAGACAGACATGGCTTGGTACCATATCTGTAGGTGCCTAAAGATCCTATCAAAGTGACTTTCCTCTATTCTTAATTATCAGGTATCCAAACAGAAATTTAACTTACTAGAGTTGCAGTTGCAGACACAAGTAGTAGAAACATGCATCCCAAATTACTTCACTTGAAAGGAAAAAAGACACATTCATGTTCTTGTTTCATTATATTAAATTCACATCATAAATTGAAGACAGAGACACCTGCTTAAACATTGTGGCCATTCTGCCAACACTTAAATAGAAAATCTACTACTTTTAACCTCGATAATTGCATATATTATAGAAGACCGTAGATTTTTGAACTCTAGGGAAGTTTAAAGGAAGTAAACAAAGGTTTTTCAAATTAAACATAAAGATATATTGAAAAACTTACAAGTATAGTAGTTACCCAACCACCATTTTCTTTCTCTTGGTTCTTTGTCTCACATCTTATGGTGGTAGGTTCACTGAAATTCCATCATGGAGATCCATAAATATACCATCTCTAGAAAAAAAATTCAAAATTTTCACATAAAATCTATGATTTGAAGTTGACACTGGATCAAGTTAGCACATATAAAATCAAATATATTATAATGGAAATTGTAAATATAAATGTACCCTCCTCAGCAAAAACAAAGTAATAATTATGGCATGAGCCATAGCTAAGTGAATTGCATTGTATGTAAGAAAGGAATCTAATCTTCATGCAAAATTTTTATGATTACTCATGTAGACAACATTTAAAAGTCAATCTGCTATAATTTCCAATTATTAAGCATCAAATTCAATACATGCTAATCATAGTGTAATGGCTACTTGAGTTACTATAAATAATCATCATGCATTAACCCAGATTGATACATCACATTTTCTCCAAAGAAGGAACTTGGTGAAAATAAAGATTATGCTATTGATGTAGTACATATAGAGATTTAGCATTTCAGGGGGGTAAAATTTAGTTCACCCTTTAATTACTATTTACATATAGAAAAGAAACAATTCATGTTACGAATAAAATTTCATCTTTTTGCTTGGTAGAGGCTAGAGTGGTTGTCAGTTCTTGGCAACAAATGACTTGACTGTGTTCTGTCTTTCACTTTTACTAAGAATTTTACAACTAAAATATTGAACTCACAAGTAACTAATGATGATCACAAGTTCATGAGGAATGTTAGCAATACTCTTTGAAATTCTCTTTTCAGCACTCTATTATCATGTCAACTTCTATGATCACGGGTTCAATCCAAAAAACAATCTCTTTCTAAGTATATAGTAAAATACCAGTTCAACTCAAAAGTTTAAGCTGTGGGGTAAGGTTGCATTAATGATTTTATACTTCTCTAATATATACAAACAAGGATAAGATTGCATATAAGGATTTTCTTCGCCTCATCCTCATTAAGTTGAGGTTCAACGGGGAGTGATTTTTTATTTCGTACTCCTTATTCAAATTCATTGGCTCTAGTGACAGTTAATTCATATTTATTTATTTTTATTTTTTTTTGCAGATTTTGAATTTATATGATTTCACAATCATGATGCTTGGTATTATAATAATGACTGTGCTGGTATCTCCCTTGATCAATGCTATATACAAGCCAAAATTTCGATTTAAGCAATCACAGCTAAGAACTGTACAGAAGTTAAGGAGTGATGTAGTGCTTAGAGCTGTTGCTTGTGTCCACAATGCTCGCCAAGCCACCGCAATGACACGTGTCCTTGAAACAGTAAATGCCACAAGAATTTCACCTTTACATGTATTTGCACTTCACCTTGTTGAACTCACTAGACATGGCACTGCTCTTCTTGTAGCCCAAATGGAACATTCAAATTCAAATGCACATGGTGGAGAACAAAAACTCTATGAATCACAAGCAGAGTTTGAGAGCATAACCAATACATTTGACGAATTTGTAGAAGGATACAATGCTGTTAGATTTGAGACATCAAGTGTTGTGTCAACTTATGAAACTATCCATGAAGATATATACAATGTAGCAGAAGAGAAATTTGCAAGCTTAATTATCCTTCCTTTTCACAAGGAGCTAAACTCAGAAGGTGTACTAGAAACAACTAACACTGCACAAAGTGACATAAACAAAAGTGTTCTACAACAATCACCATGTTCTGTTGTGATCTTTGTCGACCGTGGACTTGGATCATTATTACAAACAAGTTTGAGGATTGTTGTGATCTTCATTGGAGGACCGGATGATCGCGAAGCCTTATCTATAGCAGGGAGAATGGCAGGGCATTCAGGAATTCAATTGGATGTGGTAAGAGTACTTTTGTTAGGTGAAGCTAAGGAAGAAGAAGAAGAAGAGAACACAATGAACAATGATGCAAATGAGTTATTATGTACAGTTAGGGATAATGGGGTACAGAAACAAATGGATGATGAGTATATATTTTCCTTCAGGCACAAGGCAATGAACAATAATGAGTCAATTGTTTATTCAGAGGAAGAAGTGCATACAGCAACAGGTGAAGAGATTCCTTTACTACTCAATGAGTTAGACAAAAATGACTATGATTTGTACATTGTTGGACAAAGTTGTGGTAGAAACTCTAGAGTTTTTTCCAAGTTGTTGGAATGGTGTGACAATCCTGAACTTGGGGTTATAGGGGATATTGTAGCTTCAACAAGCTTTGGTACACGTGCTTCGTTGCTTGTTGTGCAGCAATATGATTCTGGTTCAAAGCGTAAAACTCAACATCAAAAGAAATGTCACCAAAAGAATGATGGTCCTGAGATGATGTTGTGAAACACAGATACAAAGATTAGATATTGCAGATTAAGGAATGTTTTCTATATTTTTAAGATAAATTTATATGTATATAATTCTCGTGATGTAGTTAAGTATTTGGATTCCCATCTTGTTTTTTGTACTCTATTTACTCTCAAAGGCACATAAACATAAAATGTTAGTCATACTATTTAAGATAATCCAAATTAAATACATCATGTTGCGGTTTAGTGTGGTGTGAAGTGATTCCTTTGTTTGTTCACTTCTTCCAGTTCCGCCTTTACATGGTGTTAATTTTGTAAAAAAGTAAAAATAATCATTTTAATTGTTGATAATAGTGGAGCGAGGTTATTTAACCAAAATCACTTAATTTTACACTCTGGAGTCATTTTTCAAGTTAGAAATAGGAGTGGTAAACGAGCCACGGGCTTTCAGGGCCTTTGGCTCGGCTCGTAAAGGTCTGAGTTCGTTTAATAAAAGCTCGTGTTGGAACCAGACTTAGACTTGTATAAAAGCTCGTTTAATAAAAAGGCCTCAGGCTCTTATTCAGGAGCTCGGCCTTAGAGCCTCCCAGGCTAGCCTAGTATATAAATATTTATTTATATTTTTTATACTACTTGTAATAACTCTCTCATCAATTTATTTCACCCCATTTTATTGGTTTAACAGATATATATATTGAATTTATGTATATTTATGGAATTACTAGTGCTGTTCTATATTATCCTTCATCCTCCTTCACACAAACAAACTCACAAAAACTCATTCGTTCCACTGTGCACTGCTCGTTTGTATCAATTTTTTT
>NW_026899193.1:0-7516 GCF_033153095.1 Gastrolobium bilobum
TTCAGGATTATCTGAGAGAAAATGGAATTCTCTCGCAGTTTACTGCACCTTACACACCACACCAAAATGGTGTCTCCGAAAGGAGAAACAGGACCTTGTTAGACATGGTCAGGTCTATGATGAATGAGACTCAACTTCCAAAATCGTTTTGGGGATATGCCCTAGACACAGCGGCATACCTTCTAAATAGGGTACCGTCTAAATCTGTTCAGACCACACCATATGAGATATGGAATGGTAAGAGACCCAACCTGAGTTACCTCAGGGTATGGGGATCGCCGGCTTACGTCAAAGCGTTGGCATCAGACAAGCTTAGTGCTAAGAGTACTAAATGTCTATTTGTGAGGTATCCCAAAGGTACTAAGGGATACTACTTTTACTCCATGGATGAACACAAAGTGTTTGTGTCAAAGAATGCTGAGTTCCTTGAGAAGGATTTGATCTCTCAAGGAGCTAGTAGGAGTAAGATTGATCTTGAAGAAGTTCAAGAACCACATGAACAGATTGAGGAACCCAAGTCTGCTCCACAGGCGACGTTCTCCAATGGAGAAGTAAACACACAACTCCGTAGGTCAATGAGGGGCATCCATCCACCTGAGAGGTATGGGTTTGTGATTGAGAATCAGCAAACCGTCGAGGATGATGAACCAAGTAACTACGAAGAGGCAGTCAAGGATGTTGACTCTTCTAGATGGCTTGAAGCCATGGAATCTGAAATGGATTCGATGTATCAAAACAAGGTATGGACCTTGGTTCCTAAACCGCAAGGAATAGTTCCTATTGGTAACAAATGGGTCTTTAAAAGAAAGACGGATGCAGATGGCAACGTTCAGACCTACAAAGCTAGGTTGGTTGCGAAAGGGTATCTTCAAAGACAAGGAGTTGACTATGATGAGACTTTCTAACCTGTTGCCATGATCAAATCTATTAGGATCATGCTTGCAATAGCGGCATATCACGACTATGAAATTTGGCAAATTGATGTCAAGACCGCCTTCTTGAATGAGTTCTTGAAGGAGGATGTGTACATGACACAACCTGAAGGCTTTGAAATCAAAGATCAGGAGCATATGGTATGCAAACTTCAAAGGTCGATATATGGGCTAAAGCAAGCATCAAGGAGTTGGAATATTCGTTTTGATGAAGTCGTTAAGAGTAACGGTTTTATCAAGAACGAGGATGAACCTTGTGTTTACAAGAAGGTTAGTGGGAGTAATGTCGTCTTCCTAGTACTTTATGTAGATGACATATTGTTAATAGGAAATGACATCCCCACATTACAAACGACGAAAGAGTGGCTTTCAAAAAGCTTCACCATGAAGGATTTGGGAGAGGCAGCCTTTATACTTGGTATAAAAATCTATAGAGATAGATCAAACAGGCTGCTGGGTTTATCTCAATCCACGTATATTGACAAGATGCTAAAGAGGTTTAGCATGGAAGGGTCGAAAATGGGTTTTCTTCCCGTCAGTCATGGGGTACATCTTTCAAAGGCCATGTGTCCTAAGTCACAGGCTGAGAAGGATCGCATGAGTGGAATTCCATACGCTTCGGCTATTGGATCCATCATGTATGCCATGATATGTACGAGACCAGATGTCTCATATGCTTTAAGCATTACGAGCAGATACCAGTCGGACCCTGGAGAGGGTCACTGGACGGCAGTCAAGACCATCCTTAAGTACTTAAGAAGAACTAAGGATGTGTTTCTGGTCTATGGTGGGGTTGATGAGCTAACAATGAAAGGGTTCACTGATGCCAGCTTTCAGAGTGACAAAGATGACTGCAAGTCACAGTCAGGGTTCGTATTCACCTTAAATGGCGGGGCAGTATCTTGGAAGAGTTCCAAGCAGGAGACAACAGCAGATTCAACGACAGAAGCTGGATATATAGCTGCTTCAGAAGCGGCTAAGGAGGCCGTGTGGATCAAGAAGTTCATATCTGAACTTAGGGTGGTTCCAAGCGTGGATGAGCCCATACAGTTGCTGTGCGACGACACTGGAGCCATTGCGCAGTCAAAGGAACCTAGGTCTCATCAAAGATCTAAGCACGTGCTCCGCAGATATCACCTGATTAGAGAAATCATTGATAGAATGGATGTAAAGATGGATTATGTTCCCACAGATGATAATCTGGCCGATTCTCTGACAAAGGCTGTTTCTCAGAGAAAACATGATAGTCATTATGAGGCTTTGGGTATACGACTTAGGTCTGATTGGCTCTAGGCCAAGTGGGAGCTTGTTAGTATTTGGGTGTCCTAGAAACAATCTTATGATTAAATAAGGACATAGATGTAGACCTTTGTATTGTCGCAAATAAATAAAAGCATTCTTTACCCTGTTTCATATTTTGTCTCGATATTACTGTTAACTGGATAAACCCCTTGGAATAAAATAGGTATCTCTTGAGTATCTGTGATGAGATCACGATCATGAGGATTCAAGGATATTGGATGTTTATTCCTAATTTTATGTTCCTAGTCTAGAGACACTGAGAATGGGGATCAGTGATCTCGGGTAAGACTAACATGACTTATCTACTTGTATTCGGATGCAAGGTAAAGACCTCATGAGCTACAGATATGGAGATGTCTTAGCTAAAGTCGTGGGTGGATCTATAATGGTATAGCTCGCACTGAACAGACCCACAAAAGAGACTCTATGAGGAAATCTCACAGAGAGTATCATTAGAGTAGTCTCTTTATATTTGGGTATGTCTTTCCTTAGACCAGGTTATTACTTAGACTGTGTTCTAGAAGGCATGCTTTGACTGTATACCTCGTCTGCCTGAAACATGGAGACTCATAGGTATACTGTTGGGCTTGTCCTGAAAGAGCACAGGGCTAGGGTGATAAGCTGAAGGAATTCGTCAAATCTCTGTGAGAGATTAGGTTATCTGTAAACCGGAGAAATCAGGATGACATTTACAGGGACTCGGGAATCTATGCATAGTAAAAGAGATCATGAGATGATCTGCCTTTAGAGTCAGTAAATTGAAGATTCCCTATTTCGAATAAAGCTTACCCTAAACCGCAAGGATTGATACGTTTCCTACCCTAGGTTTTATGGGAAGGTAACCGAGACGAAAGGAAATACATACGGCAACCAAATATGTGTAATAGGATGGTTATGTCATTAACCTAACTAGCTCTGGGGCAACAAAGCATTGCTAGTGCTCTGTGTTGTCATTAGATGGGTTGTTGACTTATTGGGCCCAAGCCCATTTATGTCAGTGGCTATGTTGGGCCTAATGGGTCACACATTAACACCTTATTGTCATGACAATATAGCATTAAAGGTATTGGGCCTAATAATGGTTGTTAGCCCAAGAAGAAGTTTGGAAGCCCACCAAAAGGAAAAAAGGGCGCATGGTTAGTTAATGGGCTTGGATGGTCCAAGACATTACTAATTAATTTAATTAGTTAAATTAATTATCAAATGTTTAAATTTTGAATTTTGAATTTGAAATTTGAAATTTGAATTTTGAAATTTGAATTTTGAATTTGAATTTTGAAATTTGAATTTTGCATTTTGAATTTGAAATTTGAAATTTGAAATTTGAAATTTGAAATTTGAAATTTGAAATTTTGAATTTTGAATTTGAAATTTGAATTTAAATTTGGAATTTGAATTTGAATTTGAATTTAAAATTTACATATTTGAACGTTTGAATTCAAATGTTTGAATTCGAATTTGAATTGGCTATGAAAAGTTGTTTCATAACAAAAGGATAAGATAAGATCTTGTTGGAACAAATCCCAAATATCAAGAGGAGATCTTTGAGAATCTTCTAGTGAGGATATGAGTCACTGATTAAGGTATCTGATGATGGTCATAGGATCAACCAAATGAGCTCCAGTCAGATTTGGTTTGTTGAGAGAATAAGTGAGACAGTTGGTTCAAGTTTGAATGCAACTGCTCAACGTATCTGGACTGTTATGAGGCCAAGTGGGGCGCACCATATGGCTGGCCATATGATGGTTGTTGAGTCAGATTCTTGTTGAGATATTCACTTGATATCATGAGGATGTGAGAGGAGGTTGTTGACAAGATTTGAATTTTGCAACAACTCCACTCATCCCCCTAGTGTGCGCTATATATAGGGCCTTATTTGAGTGAAGAAAATAAGATTTTTAATTAACTCATTCTCTCATTTCCTTGTGGGTTCCTTTTGAGGTTTTTCTTAAGAGAGTTTCGAAATAACCTAGCCTTTTTCAAAGAAAACCATGCGCCACTTTTGTGTCTATTCTTGCTGAATATTCACTCTTCTAAACACCTTGACCTAGCCTCCTCCTTCACACATTGGGCGCATAGCTTGCCTCCATTGGTGTTTTCTTTGGTGGCCTTGAAGAAGAGTTCTTCCGTCTTGACAAAGGGTGGTGTGGATAAACATTAGAGGGCTTGCATCTTCAAGCCTCATCTTGATCATCTTCCAGTCTTGGAAAGAAAACAAGGTAACATCCATGCCCTAAAGCATGTTTCTTGATATGGTATGTGTTATTCCGCTCGAAAAATTTTGTTTTTCCCTCTCACATGCCTCGACCTTCAAGGTCAGTTTCTTTCATAGACCACTTTGTGTTTTCACCCAATCATCCAACGAACTAAAATCTTCGATCTGCATCCTCAAGTGCTATTGGTCCAACGCGCGGTTATTTTCCCACCAACTAGATGAAAGTGTGTTTATTCCAACACATCTGACAGACCAAATGAAACAATCCAAACCCTTTATCTTGATTGGCTCTTCTAACACATCACATGTTACACCCACAATTCTCGAGGACAATAATTTTCTAGAATAAGGGTGTAATAGGAGCTTGAATTGAAAATTGGGATCAGATGGGAAAGATGAGCAAGAAGTGAGAGAGAAAGAAACATAAGAAGAGAGAGAAATTCCTGAATATTACTTATCTCATTTCATATTTCCACCGATTACTTATACTCATAACTGAGTTACATGATAATAGGAAGACAGTAATTAAACATAACTTGGGTAATTAAAAACAACATAACTATCATAGCTACTAAATGGATTACGGGCTTGACTATATCAACCCAAAATATAATCTTTCAACTGGGCTGGCTTACTCTTCTTCCTGACTTGGTCACCTCAGTTGAGCATTGGGCCTAACTCTATGATTGGGCCCGTTACATTGCCTTTCGCTGGTAAACTCGACTTGTCCTCAAGTCGTTTGGTGTCATCCTTCAGATGGGCTAGTGTTAGGGCATGGCCCAAGACCGCTGTTAAGGGCACATGGGTTGCTGGTAACTCAAGTGGGTGGGTACAGGGAATGAGTGATGGAGATTGAACCGACATTGATGGGAGCTTTTGGGCCGTTGAATCTTGTGAGTTATTGGGTGCCAGCTGTAACTCACTAGGGAAGATAGAAAGCTTAGATCTTGCCGACAAAGGAAAAGCAATTTCAGCCGTCGAAGGTGGAACCTGTTCAGTGGACATAGGGAACTGGGGGACTTCATTCCTAGGCAAAGTGGGTCAGTTGAGCAGACGCGTCTCGTCCCTGTCTTCCATATGGTTTTCTCCTCCCAACATCTCAGTCTCGCCTGTTAAGTTTTCCCCTGGTGCTCCTATCACCTCCGTTCGTTCCAGAACCTTCTTTCCTTCTTTGTGTTTTGTAGTCATACCTTTGACGATTCCTTTTTCGGTATTCACAACCACTCTTTCATCCTCCCAAGTGGAATCTTCCACTGGTAAGTCTTGCCACTGCACTAGGACCTGAGGTATAAGCTCCCCTTTTCTCCAAATCTGTATGGAACCCACAATCGCACAGGGCTTATGTAGCAGAGGCGTCTCTGTTGCAGAAAGTGGTAAAGAATGGATCTTGTAGCGGTGACAGGCACGAAAGGCCGTAACAGGGACACATGGAAAATTGGGTGTATCCTTGCTGTAGTGGGTAGGTTCAAACGCTAAGCTACGGCTCTGATTCTTTCGTCTACTTCAAACGGCCCAAAATATCGAAGGGCTAATTTCTGAGATGAACGACGGCCAACAGAGATCTGTCTATAGGGTTGTAGCCTGACCAGGACCAACTACCCAGAGGTAAAAGTCCAATCTTTCCGCCTTTTATCTGCTTGCGCTTTCATAACTTGCTGATCCTTAAAAGGTTTTTCTTTTAATGTGCCCATGAAAGCCATTCTGTCTGAGAGAGTCATATCTACTGCTTCGTTGGACGAAGATCCCAAACAATAGGGTAGAAGTTTCGGTGGTTTGCGGCCAAACATGACCTGATATGGAGTGACACTGGTGGAGAATTGAAACGATGTATTGTAATGATACTCGACCAAGCTTAAAAATTTGGACTAATTGGAAGGATGGGCATGAGAAATGCCCTCAGGTAATTTTCCCGACACCGATTGACTCTTTCTATTTGATCATCTAATTGGGGGTGGTAGCTAGAACTAAAATTTAACTTTGTTCCTTGCAGTTTAAACAGTGATTGCCAGAAATCACTCAGAAAATGGATTCTGGAAGTCCATGAAGTGTACCCACAAAGTTCCAAAAGAGTTGGGCTACTATCGCAGCGGAATAAGAAGCAAGGAGGGCCACAAAATGGGCTGCCGTGGAGAATCTATCAACGACAACTATGATGGTTGTATGACCCACAGATTTGGGAAAGTGAGTTATAAAATCCATGCTAAAGTGTCCCCAAATGATTTCGGGTATTTGTAGGGGTTGCAACAGCCCGAGGGGTGGGTGGTTAGGTGCTTTTAGTTTCTGGCATGCTTCACATCTGCTAATATATTCTTTAACATCCTTGCGTGATCCTTTCCGGGTAAAATTCCTTTGAATCCGATGGAGGCACGCTTGAACTCCCCAGTGACCCCTTACACCAAAGAATGATAATCATGGAGAATATGCATGATCAACGAAGACCCTGCTGGAAAAAAAATGCGAGATCGATGGAATAGAAGTCCATTTTCGAGTCGCCAGTCAACCAAAGCTGTAGGGTTAGCTTGTAAAAGTTGTATCATCTGTGTAGAGTAGGCATCATAGTTGTATTCGGACTGTAATTTATCTGTATAGTTGAGTATTGGGCCAGAGATGGCCAAGAACTGGGGTAACTGGTTCGCGGTGCCCCTACATGCAGTCGAGAAAGACTGTCGGCCATTGTATTGACCTTACCCGCTTTATACACGATTGTGTAACTGAACCCCAGTAGTTTAGATAGGAATTGCTGCTGCTCTGGGGTTTGAATAACCTGGTTCATCAGGTTATGTAGACTTTTATGATCTGTGCGTATAGTGAATGGCGATCCCAGTAGATACTGTCGCCATTTACTAATAGCTGAAGCAATAGCAAACATCTCAGTACATATACTGACTGGCGTTGCATGGATGGTGATAACTTGCGGCTAAAAAAAGCTATCGATTTCTCCTTCTGTTATAGTACTGCACCATTACCCACGCCTGATGCATCAGTCTCGACCATAAACGGTTCAGAGAAATCGGGTAGAGCTAGGATGTGAGTTGTCACCAAGAGTTGTTTCAGTTTATCAAAAGCC